>NW_019416454.1:627754-754448 GCF_000390285.2 Anoplophora glabripennis
TGACAACTTACAGAAGAGTTAATTGTGACAACTGGCATGACAGCAGCACACTTAGTTTTTCTTTGATTGATTGCAATCATATACGGTGTGAGGTGAATGGTAATACATTTTATTTTTTTATTAATAAACGAAAAGTTTTAAAGGAAAATTGCTAGAGAGGTAAAAGTTTCTAAAAGAACCAGTTTATCTAATGCGTATTTTTGGATATCGAGTTTTTACGAAATATAAAAGTTATGGCAAAAAATGGCTTGAGGGGTGGTTATTTCAACCCCTTTCGAGGGGTTAAAATTTTCGAAAAATAGTTGAAAACTCACATCTGTATTAGTAAACAACCTGTAAAAAATTTGTTATTTGTACCTCGTTCGGTTTTCAAATTACAGCCAATTTTCATAATTTTTTTGAAAACTTTGATGGCCCATATCTCTTCAGGGGTGAACATTTTACCAAGGCGATTTTTTGCAGATCGTGTTCTTTTGAAATGTAGATTCACTGGTATCATTTATGCTACTCCATTCAAAAACACCCTGTATAGAAAGAATGAACCTCGATCTAATGCCGACCAAAAATAGCAATACCGGAAGCCAGGAAAATTTTTGCCCGGTTTTTGGTGATTTACTACAGTACGGCATTTATATTGCAAGTTTCGAATTGATACGTAGATAATTTTTTTAGTGACGCCGTACGTATCTGCTGATACAGGGGTTAGAAATGCAGGACGCAACCCTCTATTTTAGCCCCCATTGTTTCAAGTCATTGAAAAATGTACGGCATCGATTCCACATAATTATTTAACTCTACAAATAATTCTTAGCAACTGTGCCGTCTGAAAATTATGGTTAATGCAAAAGTTTATAAACAATTACTTGTATTTTGGAATTGAGTTTTATTTTTTTATAAGATCATTAATTACTGTACGGCAACCACTTTTTTGATAAAATATAACGAAAAACTATCGTATTAAATTGTAGTCGGTTGTAATAAATGGTACAAATTAAAAATTCGAATTAAAAAACAAATAAATAAATTGTGAAAATTTACCAATATTTTGAAAATTCCTTGTTATAAACTAAAAATGTTATATTCAAAATATTATGGTTGTAATTGGCTTTTCATATATAAAAAAATAAAAAACAATGCCGTACATTTTTAACTAGTGGATTTTACGTAGCTGATAATATTTTTCATTAAATTTTTACAACATTTTTAGATCATTAATAACTATACGGCATTTACAAATTTTCATATAAAAATATAACAACAAATATAACATAAAGAATGAAAATTGCAATGCCGTACATATTCGTTGGAACAATTCTCGGAAACTGTATAAGTCCAACATGAGTTTTATCCTAATTTCAAAAGAAATTTAATTTATACCGTAGAAATTATGATGGCATTGTCTTCAAGTTAAAAAAAATTGTGTATAGAGAATCGAGAAAATATTTTGAGAAATTATATTCATGAGAATTCCTATATAAGTACTTACATTTAAAACAGTGATATAATATATGTTTTTAAGTAACAGTACCCTCGCATTTGCATATTTGCAACTTCTGTTACAATTGTTTGAACAATTTATATATGCAAAAATTGTGATGAAGCCACACATACAATATATGTTTAAAATTAGTAAAAATAATTTAAAAATGCATTTGTTACAAAAACAACTTTAAGATAGTCGATTATAAAGATGAATAAAATCACATAAAAATTTACACGCCGAAAAGAAAAAAGAAACAAAGAAAGAAGATGTTTCGATGGCCAGCTAGAATCTCGAAGCGGTAATTTTAATTTTAAAATAAAAATAATTCCAAATTTTTTACTCGAATGTAGATTTTTTTATTGATTTTTAATAATTTTTTGGATTTTGAAAAAATTTTACTTATGTATTTGTGAAAAAAAATAATATAAGTATAAGCTTTTCAAATTTATAAAATTAATAATTTTTATATCGACCTATGGTTTTTTAACGGCATATTACAAAAAAATTATTTTACATCTTAAATAAAGTTTTAGNGACAGAGTGAAAATTTCACTCAATCTAGAGTGGACCGAAATTCATACATTATTTTTACAGTCCACTTGCCCCTTGGTTATTCCCACTCTAAGTATTTTAAATGCTACTTCATTAATTAGGAATTTGCAGGGACAAAAACGTTTGCTTCGACAATTTTTGTACTTAGGAAAAATTTGGAAAAATTCCACACTAAAAATATTTCACTCAAATTTCACTCAATTTTACTCGATAATGTATCAATTTCTGTCCATACCCCATTGAGCACTCTATTAGTATCGCAACTGAGTGAAACTATTTCATCAGAAATGAGTGAGATTTACTCAAATCCGAGTTACTGCTAACTATCAATTGAGTGACTTTTGACTCTATTCTGAGTATATAAAACCAATTTAGAGTTAACATTTTCTCTAATATGATTTAAACTTAACTATTATTGAGTCATTTTTTACTCAGACTTGGTTTTTAATTAACTAAATATTGAGTGCAAAAATAAATCACTCATAAATAATTAATTAGGATATACGGAAATTAATTAGAAGCTACACAGCGTGTTCTGCAAATGATGAACTTTCAATTTAGGAGAGATATTGTAAAAATAATGTTTCACAATCAAATCTACATATTTTGATAGTGTATTTTAACCCTTGAAGTTAAGAGATGAAAATCGGTATTTTGTAATAACTTTTTTGTAATTTATTAAATTTGTATAATTTTTGAGTAAAAGCCAGGTTATTAATTAGGTCTACAATTTACTTAATAAATGCTTCCATATTATTAACGTTGGTTTTGCACCACATTTTCTTGAAATTTTAATATAAATATCATTGTCATAAAGTACTAAACAGTCATGGTGGTTTCAACACAGATTTGTTTTAAAGTCAATAATTTAGGTCTCGATTGGTTCACTAATCGGATACATAAATTAGATGTTAGATAACAATTTAACTATCCGTTTATTTAACCAAATATTAATCGATATTAATTATTGTAATTAAATCACTGTATTTAAATATAATTTTCACTAGAATAACCAGATAAACCGATACTTGTCCAACTCCAAAAGCACACCATACGCCATACTGCGCGGTCATGAGATAACCTAATGGAATAATGGGAACAGACAAAGACAATGCATCTGGATATGAAAAAGGGAGGACAATTACTCTGATTTAGGTACAAGTGCACCAAATAAAAGTTGACGTGAACAAATTATTTAAGGAGTACCTATATTTGAGTGAAGTACTCAGTTTTAGTTTAAATATAATCACAAATGAGTAAAATGATCAAAATGCCCAATATTATCTGAAAATGTACTCAAAAATTTCACTCCATGGAACCTTTATTGCTTTCATTCATACTGATTTTTTTACAGTTAACTAAACTAATTAGATTTTCTCAAAATTTTCAAAATTTATTTTTAGGTTAAAAACGTATGTATATTTTTAATTTTTTTTTGTTGCTTTGTTCCAGAATTTAAATTCCTCGCATTCAATTCACTTCGACTAGTGATCCTTGAAAGCAAATTGTACAACCTTTCTGTGATTGTTATAAAGAAGTATTCTATTTAATTTTTTTTGCATTTTCTGCCACTTATGAAACAGAAAATATAACCACCAGAGTTTTCACTGAATCCAAATAAGCTTTTTTTATAAATCATGTATTCTATTATCTCTATTATCTTTCACTCTGACTTAAAGTTAATATAAACAAATGATTTTTTTTCTGGTATCGAAGAACATTGCTTGGCTTCATTTGGTAAAATTATTTAGGAAAAAAGTTTTGAATTTGTTTGAATTATCTTAATATCAAGTAGTAAACTTTTATTTTCATTTTGTGGACTTGCTTTTTTGGAATCTTTTGTCAATTTTTATGGACGAATATTCTAAAAATAGTTTTCATACACTAATTTGATCATAATAAATTAATTTTTTCAAAAATTTTTTTCGATGACTAGAAAATACATGTTTGTAATGATTTTGTTGTTAAGTTTTTGGAACTTTTCCTCGATTATAGCTCTTGAAAAATTCCAATTCCTTAAATTTTTTGGGACGATATTCATTACTTTTATATGAGAAATGTTATTTTTAATATCCTCTACATGTATTTTACAATTTTATGTAAATATAATATTAATTGAGAGGAAATTTTACAAAGATTTCAAATATTTAAAAATGTTATATGTATTTAAAATATTATAAATTAAAGAACCAAAAGGTATAGAAAAATATCTTATAAACCACTGGTTTCTACGAAAAAATGTTTTGTAAAAACGTGTTACAAAAATCAAATATTTCCATAAACAGAAGGGTTGAAGTATATCATAGAAAATGACCAAAACTGAAAAACGCCCTGTATTTTTGGAACAAATCAAGCCATCGAGATGCATTTGCGCCATTCAACTATCAAGCCAGTGACATCCAAAATCCTTTTTTTCTATCTTTTTGCGAAATAAGAGACACCTCCTGGAAGTGTCGAATTTACCCCACTTCTGACGATACATTCTTTAACAGATCATCAGCGACATCTATCTCCTACAAATTAGAACTTTTACGTATTTGGCCGCATACGGCATTCCGTACAACATTTACAAATGCACGCGGCGGTATTTTTTTAATAACTCGCTAAAGTCACCAGATTACAAGTTGACAAAAACAGTTAGGTCCAAACCGATTAATTAAAGGGGTGTCTGGCGTATATCCCTCCCGTGGTTGTCAGCGCACGAGTTCATTTGACGAAAAATTGCCGTACATATTTCAGGGCGGTCACTGTTTCCAGTTTTTTGAGTTTTTTTGAACTATCGCACCGGAGAGCACAGCGAACACCAGCAATTAATTATAATGGCGGATCTCTCGTCGTGGCGCTCGTTATTGTTCAATTTATTAGCAGTTTTTATTGTTTAGTCAACTTTAAAATTTTAATTTGCCGGCGCTATACGCCGCCGCTACAGCAGTTTTATCTCCTCGTAAATAAAACGGACGTTTCATTAAAAACGTATCGCGTTGTGTTTTACATCCATCTATAACGGTGCTGTTATCGGCATGATTAATAAAATTCGTCCCGATTTGAAAGAAATTGCAGTGTATCCCGAACGTATGAACAATTAGTTACTAACAGGGAAAACCGTTAAACTTCGAGCAAATATATTATTGTTACCATGAATACTTACCACTACTACTAAAATAATAGACTACAAACCCATCGGAAATTTTCAGGGGGTCATTTGACCCAGCATGAATTACTACTTATAAATCAATACTTCCACATATAGCAATAACTTTAGAAACTATGCCGTCAATTCTTGTTGGTACAGGTAAGTACACAGGTAAAATAAACCTGTCCACCAAGGGGGGTGGTTTTTGGCAAAACACTTGTTACGGCATTTCTAAAGAATATAGGTTATACAGGGTGTTTTTGAATGGAGTAGCATAAATGATACCAGTGAATCTACATTTCAAAAGAACACGATCTGCAAAAAATCGCCTTAGTAAAATGTTCACCCCTGAAGAGATATGGGCCATCAAAGTTTCCAAAAAAATTATGAAAATTGGCTGTAATTTGAAAACCGAACGAGGTACAAATAACAAATTTTTTACAGGTTGTTTACTAATACAGATGCGAGTTTTCAACTATTTTTCGAAAATTTTAACCCCTCGAAAGGGGTTGAAATAACCACCCCTCAAGCCATTTTTTGCCATAACTTTTATATTTCGTAAAAACTCGATATCCAAAAATACGCATTAGATAAACTGGTTCTTTTAGAAACTTTTACCTCTCTAGCAATTTTCCTTTAAAACTTTTCGTTTATTAATAAAAAAATAAAATGTATTACCATTCACCTCACACCGTATATGATTGCAATCAATCAAAGAAAAACTAAGTGTGCTGCTGTCATGCCAGTTGTCACAATTAACTCTTCTGTAAGTTGTCACTGTTATCAGCTAAATACTTTTTGGGTGTAAATTAACAAGAATTATGCCAAATTTTACTAATGATGAATATGTGGACATGCTACAAGTGTATTTTGAATGTCGCAAAAACTGTGCTGCGGCAACAAGAGCGTATAATGAGAGATATCCAAATCGTCAAGTTCCCCACAGACAAACTTTTTCGGCGGTAGAACGAAGACTTCGGGAAACTGGAAAAATACAGCCGCATATTGAGGGTACCGGCCGAAGACCTACTGTTCGTACTATTTATCTTGAGGATGCAGTACTTGAAGAGTTTGACGAAAATCGTCAGACTAGTACGAGAAAAACAGCAATGCACTTAAATGTGTCCCATAGTGTTGTTTGGAATATTGTCCATGATAATTTATTATATCCTTTTCACCACCGGCCAGTTCAAGCTCTACTTGAACCAGACATGCATAAGCGAGTTGTTTTTTGCGAATCGTATCTTAATATTCTAAGAAATAATTTGAATTTTGCCTCAAAGATACTTTTCACAGATGAAGCAACTTTTCAAAGACATGGTTTAACCAATATGCACAATCTTCATTCCTGGGCTCATGAAAATCCTCACGAAGTATCTATGACAACATTTCAACATAATTTTAGTTTAAACATTTGGGCAGGAATTGTAGAAAATGTGCTTGTCGGCCCTTTTGTTTTACCTCATCGACTTGGTGCTGTTGAATATTTGCAGTTCTTAAATGAGCATCTACCACCACTTCTGGAGGAAGTACCATTAAATGTACGTCAGGCCATGTGGTACATGCATGACGGGGCTCCTGCTCACAGCACTGTAGTAGTTAGGCGGTGGCTTAATTTAAATTACCCGAATCGTTGGATAGGTCGCGGCAATGAGGCACCTATCTCTTGGCCTGCACGTTCTCCCGATCTAACGCCCATGGATTTTTTCTTTTGGGGACATATAAAAAGTATTGTTTATGCGACCCCAGTTGACAGTGTTGAAGAGCTACAGGAAAGAATATTCGCGGCGGCTGATGAGATTCGCAACAATCCCATAATTTTTGCTCGAGTCCGTAACAACTTTGATAAACGTGTTAGGTTGTGTTTAGAAAGAAATGGCAATTATTTTGAAAATGTCCTTTAACTAAGTTTTTTGTTTTTTCTCTTTTTGATAATAAATTATTTCTTAGTTTCGTTTTCATTGTACTTCTATTTAATAAAAGTTTCTGCGACATTCAAACAGTTATTTGTGCAACTACTGTAAAGAGTGTGTATTTGTTGTACGATGCATGAAGTTTGCAGCTCGAGACGAAGTTGAGAGCTGCAATCATGTTAAGTGCAACAAATATGCTTTTTGCACATGTTGCACGCAACATTTTTTCTACGATTGTTTTTATTTCAAATTTTATTTAACAGTATTTTACATAATATTAAAATTTTAACTGACAACTGGAAATTAATTGCGCAAATTGTCAATGTCAGACGTTAGGTACTTATGGATATGCTTAGATTAAACTTGTAATCAATATTTTTTTTGTACTACTGTAAAAAAAGTTAAACTTTTGGCACAGTAGGTAGTGCAATAAGTAGTAAATTTTGCACGATCGTAGAAAAAAACACTTGTAGCATGTCCACATATTCATCATTAGTAAAATTTGGCATAATTCTTGTTAATTTACACCCAAAAAGTATTTAGCTGATAACAGTGACAACTTACAGAAGAGTTAATTGTGACAACTGGCATGACAGCAGCACACTTAGTTTTTCTTTGATTGATTGCAATCATATACGGTGTGAGGTGAATGGTAATACATTTTATTTTTTTATTAATAAACGAAAAGTTTTAAAGGAAAATTGCTAGAGAGGTAAAAGTTTCTAAAAGAACCAGTTTATCTAATGCGTATTTTTGGATATCGAGTTTTTACGAAATATAAAAGTTATGGCAAAAAATGGCTTGAGGGGTGGTTATTTCAACCCCTTTCGATGGGTTAAAATTTTCGAAAAATAGTTGAAAACTCGCATCTGTATTAGTAAACAACCTGTAAAAAATTTGTTATTTGTACCTCGTTCGGTTTTCAAATTACAGCCAATTTTCATAATTTTTTTGAAAACTTTGATGGCCCATATCTCTTCAGGGGTGAACATTTTACCAAGGCGATTTTTTGCAGATCGTGTTCTTTTGAAATGTAGATTCACTGGTATCATTTATGCTACTCCATTCAAAAACACCCTGTATAGAAAGAATGAACCTCGATCTAATACCGACCAAAAATAGCAATACCGGAAGCCAGGAAAATTTTTGCCCGGTTTTTGGTGATTTACTACAGTACGGCATTTATATTGCAAGTTTCGAATTGATACGTAGATAATTTTTTTAGTGACGCCGTACGTATCTGCTGATACAGGGGTTAGAAATGCAGGACGCAACCCTCTATTTTAGCCCCCATTGTTTCAAGTCATTGAAAAATGTACGGCATCGATTCCACATAATTATTTAACTCTACAAATAATTCTTAGCAACTGTGCCGTCTGAAAATTATGGTTAATGCAAAAGTTTATAAACAATTACTTGTATTTTGGAATTGAGTTTTATTTTTCTTCATAAGATCATTAATTCCTGTACGGCAACCACTTTTTTGATAAAATATAACCAAAAACTATCGTATTAAATTATAGTCGGTTATAATAAATGGTACAAATTAAAAATTCGAATTAAAAAACAAATAAATAATTTGTGAAAATTTACAATATTTTGAAAATTCCTTGTTATAAACTAAAAATGTTATATTCAAAATATTATGGTTGTAATTGGCTTTTCATAAATAAAAAAATAAAAAAAAAACAATGCCGTACATTTTTAACTAGTGGATTTTACATAGCTGATAATATTTTTCAATAAATTTTTACTACATCGAGAAAATATTTTGAGAAATTTAGAAATTTAATAACGAGCAAGAAAGTATTATTTTTAAACAAGTATAATAATAAACAATTAATTTTAACTTAATATTTATGAGAATTCCTATATAAGTACTTACATTTAAAACAGTGACATAATATATGTTTTGAAGTAACAGTACACTCGCATTTGCATATTTGCAATTTCTGTTACAATTGTTTGAACAATTTGTTTATGCAAAAATTGTGATGAAGCCATTGGCATACAACATATGTTCAAAATTAGTAAAAATAATTGAAAAGTGCATTTGTTACAATAACAACTTTAAGATTGTCAGTTATAAACATGAATAAAAACCACATAAAAATTTACACGTCGAAAAGAAAAAAGAGGCAGAGAAAGAAAATGTTTTAATGGCAAGCTAGAATCTTGAAGCGGTAATTTTAATTTTGAAATAAAAATAATTCCAAATTTTTTACTCGAATGCAGATTTTTTTTATGGATTTTTAATAATTTTTTGGATTTTGAAAAAATTTTACATATGTATTTGTGAAAAAAAATAATATAAGTATAAGCTTTACAAATTTATAAAATTAATAATTTTTATATCGACCTATGGTTTTTTAACGGCATATTACAAAAATTATTTTACATCTTAAATAATGTTTTAGCAACAATGCCGACCATTTTTCAATGATCGGAAACCATAAGGGTTTGCATCTGGGGTTTCTCACTCCTGTATCGACAAATATGAAAATTACTGAAAAATATTTCTGTATGATATTGTAAGTTTTATTATAGAAAGGCTATACAGTAGTATTAAGGAGAAAATAGTAATAAAAATAAAATTCTTGCAAGTAATATTTATTTGCAAAAATATATTTAAAGTATTTAAAGCCGTTTAGAACCATTTTTTTTTGTACGGCATTTTGTTTTTGTTGATTATTGTTCTTAATATTAACAAAATATATTAATGCCGTACAAAAATTTTTCACCGTGAAATCCTACTTTTCAGAGGGAAATTAATTTTCCTATAGTAAGCACGTTTCATGAAAAATGTACGGCATGGCCAAAAATATCATTATTTTATAAAATAGAATTAAAATTAGTGAATTTGATGTTGGTTCAAATCACCCCCCACACGCTACTTACAAATAGAGGGTTGCACCCTGTATTCCTAACCCCTGTATCAGCAAATAGTGTTGATTTATAAGTAATTCATGCTGGGTCAAATGACCCCTTGAAAATTTTCGATGGGCTTGTAGTCTATAATAGTTTTTCACATATCGACTCTAATGAACATTGACTGAAAAATAACTGTAAAACAAAACATATTTAAAAAAACATTTTGTGTTTTCAAGAAAACTAAATAAAATTTATAACCCCCTTTTAAGGGGTTTTAACTTCTGTAAACCCCCCCGGCTTAGATAAAAAACTTCATATAAGGGACCCCTCTTAAAATCGATCTCTCACCCACATTTAAAACAATACGGTAGATAAAGCCTTCATCGGTGGTGTCTCCCATGGCATACTAATCGGAATTAGTAAATTTGAAATCAGTCTATGTCTGGTGACTCTGCTGATGAATGACCTTAGCTTTTTACTAGATATTGACAGTGTTCAATACCTTATGGGGAACTCGTAGAACATAGAGTAGTTGGCATACTGGCAGTTATACATATATACGAGTATTTTGCAGATTACATTTTACCCGCACTCAAAACTACTGTTTTACTAGTAGACATCGGAAACAGAAATAGGCTAAATCTATGGTCAAGCCGTGTTCCGCTCTATGCTCATGATAAACAATGCTACTGACTGTCATAAAAACATGTGCCATACGTAAAGCACAGCGTCCAACACTCACACACGTACAAACGACATTGAAATGCACTACCAACGTAAAAAACCTCGGTAGAAAGCATAGACTGTTCACCGGCTCGACAGAGCGACAGGGCAGGCATTAGGGTGCCGCTAGATACGTATCGAATAAATTGATCGATGCGAAGCTTCAGATCAGAGGCAGGCATGTATATGTTATTGTAAACTGACGTGGATAGTGGAATGTGAAGTAGCTGATACTTAGTAAAAATAGCGTCTATTAAAAACTTCGACTATTTTAGATATGCGCCTGTGACCTCGGTAAATATTGAACGGTCTAAACGTGCCTAGCAGTTTCTCAAGTGCAAGTTCGTCGGCGGGCCGCCTCTGCGAGAAAATCCCGGCAGTACGGAAGTAATTCCCCATCGGAGCAGTAATTAAAAATTACTTAGTAAAACTTAGCTAGAACACCCTTAATTGCTATATCAATAATTAATCAAATCCATACGGGTAGCTACTACTTAATTGCAGACGATCCTGCGCGTCTACTTGCTTTAAAAATTAATTATTACATCGTTTTATCGCGCAAATGAGGCATTAGCTCGTCCTGTTCACTTCCGGAGTCGAACCAAATTTGTTAAAAAGTTCGGAAAACAAAAACACTTTAATTCTATAATTAATTCTCTCCTATGAGAGAAGTTTTGTGAGGCAAATACAAGTTAAAACTGGTTTTGTGCAATTGATATTAATTATATGTAACATTTTTCTAAAATGAAACGAACAATTAAACCACCATTCCTACGACAAATGTCGACAAACTGGTTGATTCTCTGAATAATTTTAAACTAAAAAAGTTATACAACTTTTTATTTTGGTAACTTTCAGAATTTATAAATCTGTGAAAAATAATGTGGGTTTCTTTAATAAACTACAACTAGAATAGGTCGCTTTTTTGAGATATAAGACGCTAAATTTGAATTTTTCTAATGTTTTTTATCTCTGGAACGAATAGAGAAGTCACCATTATATTTTGAGGACGCTACCTGTCGAAATAACTTATTTAGAGGGAAAAAAAAATTGTTAACTGGACTTTTTTAAGTAGAAATGTTAAAGGGGCTTATAATAAACGAAAAAAGATAATTGCGAGAGCAGGGGTGGCGGAGGGTTGATTTGGGGGGTTGAAAATTGTATCATTAGTATTTCTGGCGAAAGTTGACGTCAAACAAAAAAGTATCCAATACAAAAGTTGTAGATCATGCAAAAATCTACAACTTTTGTAGAAGTCATCCTTTAAGGTAACCTCAAAATTTCTGAGAAAAATGCGAAAAACAGTTTTTTTTCTGATTTTTCTTTTTTTTATTTCTCATTTCCGCAAATATAATTTAATTTTGACCTGGTGAAAATATACCTTTCTGTGTCTTAAATAACCACAAATTTTTTTAGATAAAAAATCAAGAAGTTTCCGAGATATTAATTTTTTCCGGTCTGAAACACTTTTTTTTCAAAGAAAAAATTATCGTACAGATTTCTGCCGGTGATCAATTTTTTCGTTTTAACATATACTTTTTGGTGAAATAAAAAATGTCTGTAATCACAGTTCAAAAACATGTTTAAAAATGCAAAAAAATAAAAAATTACTTGCAACAATAAATTTTTCAGTAATTGTTGATAATTTGTTTAAATTTAAAAAAATTCAAAAACTGATTACACCATTCAATTGTACGGAAAAAATACAAAAAGAAATCCGCCTCATTGGTTGAACAAAAACTTTATTTTTTAAAAAACGAAAAATTTGAAAAAACTCGTTTTTCGCATTTTTCTTGGACATTTTGAGATTGTCTTAAAATGTGACGGCTACAAAAGTTGAAGATTTTTGCACGATCTACAACTTTTGAATTGGATACTTTTTTATTTGACGTCAACTTTCGCCAGAAATGCCAATGATACAATTTTTCACAACTTTTCAACCCCCCAAATCAATCCTCCGCCACCGCTGCTCACGCATTTATTTTTTTTAGGTTTATTATAAGCCCATTTACCATTTCCACTTATAAAAGTACAGGTAACAATTTTTTTTTCCAAGTGTAATTTGATTGGACTAGTAACCTTTTTTTGTCTAAAGATACTCAGAGAATCATATTTTAAAGTTCGTCAACTTAATTAACATTCTGTACATTATTAGAAATTAAAAAAAACGTATCAAGCACGACTATAAGCTGAAATAAAATGCCTTTTCTAGTATATATGTTTTCTTGATGAAAGAGAATTCAATTAATATATTATTCTCTGATTCTTCAACTGTACTTGCGTAGTTAAGAACTTATGAATCTATTCAGATTTATCGGAAATAATATCCATTTTACAGAGGAATTTTAAATTTCTCCATTTTTAAGTACTGCTTTAAAAGTTTCGATGGAAATCAGCAACGTCAAACCAACCTTTCGATATCAAATTCGTAAGATATAACAGAGAATGCAATCAAACTTCTCTGTGGCTATTTACTTTGGAAAACGATTTGTTCTTCTACTTACTGGAATTGATTAAATCTGCACTGACGCTTCCAATTACGTAAGATACCAAATTTTATATTTTAAAATCAAATCTGAAAGCCTTCCTGTTTGACTAATCAAACTCGGACGCCGGGAATTGTTTAACAACATTAAGACAACTTTTTATAAGGGAAAGTCCTTTGAGAAATATTTTTTCGTTAATTAGATGAATAATTTACTGTATATTGAAATTCTTTGCTAAAATTTTCGGTACACAAATTGATATTGACTTTTAATTTAGGAAGTTACAAAACAATTTGTAATTCTTTCAGAGAAAATGGTTATGTTGGCAATTCTCTTTGAAATATTATGAAAAGATATACTCGCTATTTCAGTACGCCATTTTGGTGATATATGTACTGGGACTTCGAAAGTTATAAATAATAGAAAAAAAAGCTTTTACCTGTACTGTTAATTCTATACATCACACATTAAATAATTACAGCGAAACTATTTGCTTTTAAAATAAGTCTCTCCAGTGATGTTTGTAGTTCATGTAATTTACGATGAAAAAGCTCACTCCAACACATATTAAAGCTTCATACAGGTATGTTACCTTTGTACAGTTTTATTCTGCTCAAGAGGATATCTAGTTCATACCTCAACTAAACCCGTGAGTTGAGTATTTACATAACGAATCTCTATTAAAGTGGTTAGTTATATCTCGAACGTTATTCATATACTCTCCATGCGGGAAATTGGAATAAGCATTGTTAACGAAATCTTTCTCAACTTCTTAACAAGGTAACTACGTCTATACCTACCTATAAAGCGTTTCAACCAATCTAAATTCGATTTCCAATACTTGGGATTGTTTAGATCTTTCAGGAATATATGTATAGTCGGAGTAAGGTAGGTACATTAAATATTTTTACTAACTAACTAACGTTAACTAATTAATGTTAAATTTTACTGCTGTTAGCAAATTTATTATATGAATTATCAATGTAAAACTTTTTCGAAATTAAAGTTTAACCCTTTCTTTGATTGTTTCTAAAATCTCGATCCGATACGTCCAATAGTCCATTAACAATAATTGACGTTGTAAGAAGAAGCTATCTTGGCGTGAGTTTTTTTTAATTACTGTAAAAAGTTCTATTTAATACAAAAAGAGCGAATTCCCGAGCGGCTTTCTACTGTTTGCACATCTACTTTGTTTACTGCTACTTAATTTCAACTATTGAGAAATTTTTCTTTTTCGATACGTTTCTTGGAACCTATATCTATGATATTAACTTCTAAAATTAACGTTATTAAAGTAATTAAACAATTGCAAAAAACAAACGACATTAATTAACAAATACATGGAGCAACAATTTCACGGTCAATAGAATGGGCCTTTGGCACACATGTTGGTCATTAGATTGACCGTCGTTTCCAGAAATTTCGTCAACATTCATAGCTTTTTGCAATAATAATGCGCAATTTTCGAAAACTTTTCAGCTTTATTGTATAGTTAACAAATTGGTGAAATATGACTTTAGGTACCTTCAATTGTAGGTAATTTAATTGCCTACAACATAAAATAACAAATTTTCCTACAAGTCGTCTAGATTTTCATAGGCAGTAAAGAAACTGAAAAAATACGAAATTTTGCTACTTATTTGCAATTTGACAACTTAGCATCACTTATTTCGAGTTATTTTTTTTGAAATTATGATTATACGTACCATTCCCCGTCATAAAGTGTAATCAAATGTCTAATAACAATTTTTTTTACTATCAAACTCGTTGTAAATGTAAACCTTTAAGTATAAACCTTTATACTCGGTATATTATTTTGTTATTAATATTAATGTATTAAATAAGGAATAGAAAATAAAACTGAAGAATTGGAAAAAAATCATATTAACAAATAGCTTTATTATTGAACAAAATAAAATGATAAAATAATTTTGGTGATTTTCATTCTATTTCACTATTCATGTCCCACTCATAGTAGGCAATAGTTTTTTCGCTGTACCAATCGATGGCATCGCTTGGTCTGTGGGGTTGATATTTTTTGCTGTAGCTAACTTTGTTTTTTTTATAAATTTAATTTGCAGTAAAACAATTTTTTTTCTCGACAAAGCCTATTATGGGTGGTTTTATTAAAAGAAATAAGATGGCTTAGTGCACCCATAAAGAAAAAAGTTCCACACTGAAATATTTTTTAAAATATGTTATTTTAACTCTTGTAAACATTACGCGCTTTGAGCATCTTTAACTTGGTCGTGCGATATTTAAAAAAACTGTTGAATTTTCAAAATTTAAGTATATAATTTATTTAAAACTAAAGGTTAATGTGACTAGTTCCTTTGGCACCAGAGCCAACTTTGAAAAAATGACATTGCTTTAAATTAAAGGATAATACGAATTACCCACTTTCCAATCTTCCTGCCATAGAAAAATTTCATATAACACCAGCATCATCTTAAATCTGCTTTAAAAAAAACGCTTGGAGTCTTAAACTACTCATTAAGAGCTCTATCAGTTGGATGTTACTGAATCAAGGGATCTCTTTCTATTACCATGTTATCGGTCGGGGGAGTTTATTGTGAGTCACCCTACACTAAAAAAATTTTACTCATTTGTGATAATATTTGAACTAAAACTGAGTATTTTCATTTAAATATAGGTATACGTTAAATAAATTCTCCAGATGCACTCGCATTTGGTACACTTGTACCTAAATAGGAGTAAATTTCCTCATTATTTGTGACCCCCCACTCCATTCTATGGTTGTCGTTCGTTGTCATTGTCTATTCCCATCATCCCCATTATATTATCCATATTGTGGCGTGTAGTGCTAGACAAATATCCGTTTATACGGTTATTTTGGTGACTATTGTGTTTAAAGCAGTGGTTTGATTATTGTCTCTAAAACAGATCTGTGTAGAAACCACTGTGGAAGCTTAGTAGTTTATGACTTTAATACAAGGATATTTAAATTAAAATTTAAAGAGAATATAAATGAAGTCTAAGTAAAAAATTACTCAATAACAGTTAAATATAGAGAAAAGTCAACTTTTAATTTAAAAACTCAGAATAGAGTCAAAAGCCACACACTTCAAAGTTAGGAGAAACTGGGATTTGAGTAAAATCACTCACTCCTTCTGCAACAGTTTCACTCATAAAATTTTAGTTGTGTAACCTGAGGACTTATTTATTTATCTATCTATCTGTCATTATGACCGGTATCATAACGAGTCTGGATTTCACAAGAGTTTACTATTTAATTCTCGAAAGGGAGTTTACAATTGTCATTATACATACTTTAATTAATACGTGGGAACTTAGAAATGTTGTATGTTCAGAGAATGAATTTCAAGCACTTACCATCCATTGCTTACGTAGAATGTAATCCAGTGACTGGCTGTACAGGGTGACAGTGAGGTTGGAGAACAAAAGGAAACACCAAAACTTCCAGGAAGGGTTTTAATAACAATAAACAAAACAAACAAACAAAATAACAACACAACGGCTCGAACAACATTATTAATTACTTTATTGACACGCGACAGCGTATCGAGATTCAGGGAATGCGCGCTCCATAGCAAAATTTGGAAAAACTTTATCCATTATTGTATTTAATTAACTAGCCCGAGACTCTAAAACTAAGTCGACTGCTCAATGTGGAACATAAGGAAGAACTGCTTTTTCGAGATCTTTCCCGAATTCGACACCTCGCTTCGACACGCCCATTTCTTGGGTCCAGAAGTTTCTGTTCTTATCTTATTGGCGGGAACCCTGAATGTCGGTACGCTTTGGCATAACTATGCCATGTTAATAATTACGTAATTGACTGGACTTACATTTATATACATAATTCTGAAACTAAACTTACTTACAAGTAACCCTAGCCTTCCTCTAGTGACTCCGTGTAGCAATTACGGGACGGATTAGTCAATCTCATTTAATATCTTCTTAATAGCTTGGAAAATCCGCCGAAAAACCAGCTAATTGATCTATTCTTTCTTTTCCAATTATTATCAATTTAACAATTTAATTTAATTCTAATTTAGAACCTTTACGTCTTTCTCGTATTTTTGCGCGTTATTTGAAATATCGATTTTTCTCTTTATACCTGCCCAACACAATCATGGCCCCGACTGTCTAAGTAAACTTGTTCAAAAAATATTGCTAAATTTCTCCGAAGGACGACGCTACCTACTTGGAAGCCCTCAACTTTAGATAATTTGTGATGACTAAAGTATTTTATTTTTTGGCCCATCCGTTCCCAGAACTAACAAATAAATTACTACGCGTCCCGGCTTTTATTACAGTTACAGTACTCATAATAATAGAGTGAATATTTCACTTAATGGTGAAATTGATACATTATTGAGTGAAATTGAGTGAAGTTTTTTTACAGTGTGTATAGAATTTATACAACCAAAGTAATCAATCATGTTTACTTGCATTCGAAGAAAAAAGACACACATTCACGACATCCGCCGCCTCAGATATACTCCGCGTAGGCCCTTCATAGATTTCCCCTCAGTGAATGGCGGAAAAGGCCAATCCATCAGCCGGCTCTTTTCTAAAAATTGAAAGAGTCGGACACGTCGAAGCGGCGGGCGGGCGAATCCAATCAGGGCGATGGAAGGTGAACCGGCGAGCGTGACCCGCAGCTTTGCATTCTGTCGCCGAGTTGATCCAGATTAGTCATTGTGACAGCTGTCCTGCCGTCGTCGGCAAGACAGATTGCTGCATCGGGCCGGGGGCATTAACACCCCATAATCATCGGTCACTAGATCGGACGATTCAGTTTACGGGCATAATCAATATTCGGACGGCGCGCCGCAGCAGGATATCCGGTCCTATGTGCCGGGGTTTACGCTTACGGGGTGGTTGGGCCGCCGGTACTTAATAGCGCCCAAATAGGAACGTCGAGCTTACAGGGTGTTTGTCGCGTAATCGGTAATACTGAAAGTGTTAGTTCTCAGGTCATCATCGAAAGAACAGCTCATATAAAAAAGTATTAAAATGTCTCTTACGTCTCTTAAATGATTACCAGCCACGTGACCAGTAATTTTGTTTGAAACAGTAACTTTATTTCCTTTGCGTTGGTAATTAAATTCTGGTAACATTAAAAATTACTAAAACAATAACATCAAGACCATGTTAAAACAACCAATCAGCAATCAGATTATCTCGAGTCTAGATGCAATGGTTTGTTACTGTTTATTGTGACGAATCATTGTGACCGACGACACTAAAGTGACATTTGTGCATTTTTCAGTGGCGTCCGTCGTCCGTGCACATGTTGGATTGAATATGACGGGAAATGGTACAGAAATATTTGGGTGTACGTTTCTATAATGCTTTACCAATGCATATACGAAATCTGAACAATAGACAGTTTAAAAGCAGAATAAAAATGTATCTATGAATAATGCTTTTCATAATATTGAACAGTTTTTTGTGAGTAATGTTAATCTAATTTAATGTATTGTATTACCCTCTATATTGTTATGAAATATATAATTTTGTGTGTCTAAGTTGTGTTGTGTAAATAATATTATTATTTTTATCCGAGTTGTTTTTGTTGTGTGGTGTGTTGTGTTATTTTATTTTGTTTGTGTAAATGATAATTGTGAAATATAAACCCTTTTTTTGTGTCTGTAGTTTACCTTTTCCCTTGCCAGCTGATGTTAGATGATTGTTTTACTATCTTCGATTTCAGGAGTCGGTTCTATTGATTTTTATACACAAACAATGCAACACAAAAAAATAGAGATTCAACTTTAATACACTTTTATTCAACAAATTTTGTTGTGGGTTTGTTGTGGGTTGACTCATAACTTAAAATTGTAGCTCAAATTATAAATACCCAAAATTTAAATTTTGTGGAGCTGCTTCTTTACTCTTTGCATTCTCCAAAACCCAAGCCGTAACCAATCAACAAACTTTTATTTCTCATCCTTCTAGAATTTTCTGGTTTTAATTTTTCTTAAGGTCCCTTCGCAGAATTTCTAGTCCTTGGATGTCCTTTTTTAACAACACTTTTCCTTATAACTAATAAATGTTTACAAATGTCCTTTTATTTTTAACAAACAATTTTATCACTAATTATTAAAATATTCTTTATTTTATGTTTTTTTTATAGGTCATCTCTATGTACTTGTACAGCCAACTTTAGTTTTGTGGAAAATTATAATTTAATTTGACAATTGATAAAATTTTTATACTATGACTTAAGTTCCATTGATCTATTTTCTATACAGTTACTCGTCTTCCCATGATATGTATACCAGTTTCATCTATAGATATTTGGCTTTTATTTTATATATGTCACTCCAGGTTTAAATTCTGTTTTCTCATTTTACTGAGTGTTAACAAGTGTCGATGTCATGCATTCTTTTGAAAAATTATTTTGTACTTGTGAATTAAATTTAAAATTATTAATTTTTGTACTATGTGATATCCTTAATTGTTACTTATTTATATTCAGAATCTTTGTATTAACAATTTTATAATATTTTATTGTTGCTTGTTATAATATTTAATTTTTATATATGATCCAAAGTTCGGCAAGGTAACTTTTCATTCGTGATTCTTTGTGTACATTCCCAATTCGTTACAATATATTTGTTATTATATTCTATTTACGATTTTAATTATACACATTTTTTTACTATTTTATTATGTTTTATTATAGAACTATTGTTCAGTTCTACTAACTAACTATTGTTCTATCTATATTAATTCTATTCTATTCTAATCTGTTCTGCTCTGTTCTGTTCTGTTCTCTTCTGTTCTCTTCTGTTCTCTTCTGTTCTCTTCTGTTCTCTTCTGTTCTCTTCTCTTCTCTTCTCTTCTCTTCTCTTCTCTTCTCTTCTCTTCTCTTCTCTTCTCTTCTCTTCTCTTCTCTTCTCTTCTCTTCTCTTCTCTTCTCTTCTCTTCTCTTCTCTTCTCTTCTCTTCTCTTCTCTTCTCTTCTCTTCTCTTCTCTTCTCTTCTCTTCTCTTCTCTTCTCTTCTCTTCTCTTCTCTTCTCTTCTCTTCTCTTCTCTTCTCTTCTCTTCTCTTCTCTTCTCTTCTCTTCTCTTCTCTTCTCTTCTCTTCTCTTCTCTTCTCTTCTCTTCTCTTCTCTTCTCTTCTCTTCTCTTCTCTTCTCTTCTGTTCTGTTCTGTTCTACTCTACTCTACTCTACTCTACTCTACTCTACTCTACTCTACTCTACTCTACTCTACTCTACTCTACTCTACTCTACTCTACTCTACTCGACTCGACTCGACTCGACTCGACTCGACTCGACTCGACTCGACTCGACTCGACTCGACTCGACTCGACTCGACTCGACTCGACTCTACTCTACTCTACTCTACTCTACTCTACTCTACTCTACTCTACTCTACTCTACTCTAGTCTACTCTAGTCTATTTACTATTTTAATTATGCACAGTTTTTACTATTTTATTATGTTTTATTATAGGGTATAACTATTGTTCAGTATATGTTCAGTTCAGTTCAGTTCAGTTCTTTCTTTATTTTTTCTGTTTTGACGTGTGTAAACACTTTGTGTAACAACATGAATTTAAATAAATAAATAAAAAATGAATAAACATGTCTGACTAATACTTTAGAAATTATTAAAGAAAAAACATTTTTTGTTTTTCAATTCTACACTTTGACACCCTGTATCTTTTTTATTATGCGACTTAGGATATAGGTTAAATCAACTTATTTTCACCTAAGGAATCTCTGGTGTATCATTTGTGCCCCTGAATTTAAATACACCCTGTATATTAACATATGAATGTGTCATAAATGATCGTTTACCCTTAAAGACAGGCTCATCAGTACTTATATCACTTCAGCATTGGCAAAGTGATGGTAAAAATCTATCAAAATTGCATTTAGTTAACATTTTCAGTTCCATCGCAAACAATTTTCGAGGTTATGTTCACAAGAACTTCTCTTACATTGGAAACCACAATCGGTTTCTATTTTTTTTCACGTTATTTGACTCCCCTGCAATCAGGCTGCATCGAAAAGTATAAATGTAACTTAAGCGACAGCAAAAAGCGGCAGCCTAAATCAGTGGACACCGAATGTAAATTAAACAACGCTTGTTCCCCGTATTGCAGACGATAAATTCCGGAACGCACACTCCGATAATATGTTATACAACCGCCAAAAACGGCCGAACAATAGCCCGGCGACCCCAATAACACTACACCCTAATACTGTAACCATACAAAACACACTTCAATTTGCATAGTTTTGTCCCGGTTTTATTGTATCCATTAACGGATCGCGATATTTCTCATTGTTGTTCGAAACGTCGCGATGACATCGCCATACGCCGAAAATGGCAGCCATTAATTAACAAAATCAGGCAGGGAGCATGCGGATACACTGAGAAAACTTGTTCATCGATTGCTAGATACTTTGATTGAATTGAGGTAACGTTAAAAAATTTGAAACATCCTGTGTGAGTTAGTGCGCTAACTTAATCATAAGAATAAAATGTGTTGCTACAAAAATACCAGCAATATACAGTGTGTTTCAGTAATATGTTCCTTGGACAACTTACAAAATAATTAACTGTTCTTTTATATTTCTCAATTAGCCTGAAAATGTACTGGTAAAGCGCCTATATTAAATGTGGTTCCAATTTTTCATATTTGTCATATTTTAGATAAGAAAAAATCAACTCAAAATCAATCAACTTTAACAAAGTAGCTATGAAATATTTAGCGTGTACCTTATGTTTTTAAATAATCAAATCTCTTATTTAGGTAAAATAATGTACATAATATACATGTAATATACATAATGTAACATGTAATATACATAATGTACACAATAATATACATGTACATGTACTATACTGTACTGTACTGCACTGTACCTGTACTGTACTGTACTGTACTGTACTGTACTGTACTGTACTGTACTGTAATTGTACTGTACATATACATAATGTACACAATAATTTAGACAAAATAATGTACATGCCAAAGGAGTATTGTGTTAAATATTTATTAAACTAGCTTTGTAATATTTACATAACACATTATAACTACTATCTAATTTAATACAATAACATTAAACCAGAACAATAACATTTGTTGTAGCTTTGCGCCTTTTCAAAATTTTTTTAGTGTTATTTTCTGTTATTGTTCTGGTTTAATGTTATTGTATTAGATAGTTCTTGATAATGTATTAAAGAAATAAAAAATACGCGTTAAAATGTTTTATTTTTTGCATTAAAACGGCGCCCCATACGAAGAAAAGGCAAGAGAGATTTTTTGTCACAAATTGAACGAGGAATTCAAATTTTAATTTGTAATATCTCAGTGGCGTACCATTTTTTTCTTTAAAAAATTGAGATTATTACCCGTATGCGCGCCAATGATGAACATAAAATTCTTAATTGCGTGTCAAAAAATGTGCAATAACTACCTCTTAAAACCCACCAAATTTCATTTGCACATCTCGACCGGTTTCAGAGCAATACATTAAATCGTCAGTTTTTAAGAAAAACTTTGACACCCCGTATCTCGCAAAACGAATCATTTGTGGTCATACGTTTATAAGCAAACTGCCATTATTTTCTCATGTAGAATCACCCCCTGAAATTTGTCGCACTTATTTACTAACACCCTGTATATGTGTAGTTTTTATGGAGCTGTAGCCCTTTTGAAAAATCAAAATGGAAGACCTGAAAATGGTTGTCAATATACGGAAGAATCAACTTTTTCTAAATTTGATGATTTTTAACATGAAAACAACTAAGAAGAAATTTTGTATAAAAAAAATCTTGAAATATGTCAGAAAATCTAACAAAAATTTTTGAAGATCAAAAAACACTAAATTGCAAATTTGTTTATAATTTTTTATAACAAAAAAAAATTGACGGCCTTTATGTTTTGTAACGAACAAATTTCATTTCTTGTTTTTGAAAACTTGAATCTTGAAAATGTAGATGGCGGATCTCAAAACGGAAGGCAATGTGCAGAGGTAACGGATACAAGACACAAATAATTGTTTATAATAAAAACTAGTTTCAGTTCACACAAATATGAAAGTCAATGAGTTTGCTAGGTGGTAGAAGCGGTGTTGCAGATAAAAAGTATATTCGAGTTTATACAAAAGCCAATATGGCGGCCATAACCGTTCTTCAACTATCGAGTAAATTTAACTGTCAGTTAAATGTAAATCTGTTACTTTCTATACATGTGTTTTATGAGACAGATTTAGAATGAGATTTAGTTGGAAAATATAATTATCAGGAGGTGAAAGAACCCGACCTAAAAATTATATTTTTATTGGAATATTGGGCCATAATAACTCTGTCAATTAGATAAACCTGTTTTTTTTTCTTTTTGAGGTGATTGATATAAATCAGTATATCAAATATGAAAATTTAATATCATCATCTCTTAACATAGCGGTTACACTTATACGGAGTGTCACAAATCTCTAAAACCAATATCGCACACATTTGAAAAAAAAAATAAATATGAATTTTTTTAACAAGTAGTCGGATCATGACCATGGTGTTGATGTCACATTTCAAGGTTAGTTAAAGGTTATAGGACAGTTATAAGATCGTTCGTTGCAGCTGTTTCTTCAACATTTTCTTTCAGGACAATTGAGGAACACTTTTCGTTGGTGGCTCAACAGTCCTTTTCAGGATAGTTTCCGAGCACTTACATCGTTTGTTGTCGTCGTTTCTTCAACAGTATTTCTCGAAACAGTTGAATGGTGTTCTCTTGCGGGTTGTTGTCAACTCAACTGTCCTCTTCGGAATAGCTAGCGAGCACCAATATAGTTTCTTCACGTCATTTCTTCAACTGGCCTTTTTAGGTTAGTTGAAGACTATTTATTTCTGTCGGGTAGTCACTGGTTCAGCAGTCCTTTTCAGGATCGTTTCTTGAACTCTTAGTGTTTTTTCCATTTCTACAGAAACTGAGTACTTCTTAATATCATCAATTACGATTTGGAGTCAGCATGTCAAGATTTCTAGTCAAATGACAATGCCTTCTTTTAGATAGTTCTGTCGCCAGTAACCTGGAAGCACGATGTTGATACCACCTGGGTAACTTAGGTTTTAATACGTTTTTCCGTGCACTGAATCGAAATTTGTTGGTTACGAAGCCTGCATACTGTCGGTTCTTTGTGGTTTTTTTTTGATAATATATTACATTAGATAAATGTTTTTGAGACCGGTTGATATATTTTAAGAACATTTTGTTCTATAAAATTTTTTGGTAGAAATCTTAGTATTTCAGATAAAAATCATCAAAGTTATGACAAGTTGTTCTCCATATCGACAGCCATTTTGAGGTCCGCCACCTTGAATTTTCAAAAAGACATCTATAAAAACTACACATCTATAGCTACAAAATGAGCAGAAGAAGAATTTTCTAGATTAATCCAAATTTTGAAGAGACAAAGAATGTCCAATAAACTAACGTAATAATTTCAGTAGCCTTGAGATATTTTTTATTCCTTACTGTCTTCTGCGGCACACATTAACAAATCATAGCCTTCCCCATTGTCCCAAATACTGCGACAATTCCGCTATTTACCGAAAATACCCCCCTCTCATTAATTAAACAATCCAGATCGACCGAGAGATGAAACATTATGCTAAGTATTCAAATGGGAGCCGTCTCTGTGTCCCTTTCAAGCGGGCCGGAATGGATGCCACCCAGGCATTGTCGGTGACGTGCTCTCTCGCCAAAGACACTTTGGAGACACAAAGGTCGAAATATTACATTTCCGGTTTGCCCTGGAACGCTAAAAGGGCTTGTCATGGGCGGCAGCCGATTTAATGAAGTGCCCGAGCGAGTGCAAAGGTCAGGGAATGTAAGAGAACTATTACATTGGCTTTCTGGCGTGGAAATTTTAAAACAGCGGAAAGGGAATCGCTGTATGCATTTAGTCGCTTCAATTCACAAAAGCGAAACAATTTATATGAGCCTCGAACTTCAGTTAAGTAGGGTTTATTAACGTTAAGTTTTCAGTGACGTCATATTTAGTAGTTAAGTGCAGCTGTGCAACCTTTATCGAGTAGTGCTCAAGAAATGGTGGGGTTCTTAATGAACAGGAACATGAAAACGGATGGTCACTTCTTCCACTTAAGACTTAAATTGTATACATTGTTACATCAATTAGGAATTGTATTTTAAATATTACCAATATTGAAATATGACGATCTTTAAAGGTGGTAGATAGTTGGACCGAGTCCAATTTTCAAAGTATATACGAAGTTGATGGCTCAAGGTACATTTATTATTACATGGAACACGATATGTTGCTGTTTCTGATTAAAATGGCAACTAACCCAACGGTCCCAATCGATCATCTCCAATCTTCATGAAATTTTGCACAGAAATAGTTGTTGATCCTAAACTAAACTGGGTAAAATAGTAGACTCTAATATGCTTCTGTTCACAAGTTATAGGCTTTGGTCTATAGACCCATCTAGCAATGATCACGCGCGTGCACCAAAATCTTTCAACATTGATTGCTTGTTTTTTCAGTTTGGATCAATGAGGAAGGATGAAATTTTGCTGGCTAGTACAACTTTTTGTGCCAAGTCCAGTCGTGCAAATAAAAAAGCAAACCTAAATTGCAAATTGGTGTCAAAGTTAAGCAAAAAAGTCAGTTTCTGAAATAATGACCATACTTTAAGCACAAATAACTTAAGATGCCGCAATTTAAATCAAGCAATAATTTTCCCAAGAGTAGTCTACATTAGTGTCTCTATGTGTGCTTAATTTAAAGAATTCAGGAGTTATACTTCTGAAAGCAGAGGATGGCAAAAATGCAAATAAAAATTTATGCAAATTTTCCCCTATCTTCATAGCAAAAATCGGAATGTGGGTCATCTTCAACTTCTTTCTTCTTTTTTGAATTTGAAAAAGAAATAGCTCATGTTTTCAAGGTTAGTCAGAAAGAATGGGTCAACACTAAGCTGAAGATACAGCAAAATATTATGTTTGAGCTCATCAAATATTATGTTTGAGCTCATCATGCTTTATAAGAATGTCGCTGGTTTAAGAAATACAGGGGGTTCAAAGTTTAAATTTTATTCCGACATTTCTCAATAATTAAGAATGTTGTGATAGTATGACTGAAAATTGGTAGTGTTGGTTTTTTTGGTGTGAGAATTACGAATTTGAGGGCGCTAGTTTCACCGTATTATTTAGGTAAATCAAAATATATTTTTTTTATCTGTTAAGTTATGCTTAAAAAAGTTAAAAATCTACAAGAACGTTCAATTCTACATAAAAAATGTATTATTGTTTACGTCACCTAACTTTATGGATTTCTGAGTTATTTGCATTTAAATGTTTCAATGTATCTTGTCATTTTTTATTATCAACATTCTGCTGGGATAAAGTAGTTCATTCAATTCTACGGAATCTTTCCTAATTTTTATGTGTGTTTGTTAACTGAACAAAATTTTGGCAATTATTTTCGACAATTTAACTGGCTATACATGGTGATGGTTGTGCTACCGGATTTATTCCTGGTGTAGAGCTGGTGTTTTCTTCAAAAAGAAGGAATATGGGTTATTATGGAGAAGTGAATCAAGACAATTTCCTACATATCGCTTTGAATATCAGCTGGTGGTCGATTTAGGAAACCCTTCCACTACTGTCATAGATAATGCGAGTTATCACAGCGCTATCCTGAATAAAGTTTCAATGATGGCCTCCACGAAAGCTTACATACAAGAATGTTAAGTCGAAATAATATTCATTACTTTATCATTTTTGATAGATTTAATATAAATGTACCATATTATATATCGCATATGGTATTTGTTAGAAATAAACAACAACATCTACAAGTTGTTTTTGAATGGTGTAGCATAAATGATACCAGTGAATATACATTTCAAAAGAACACGATCTGCAAAAAATCGCCCCTGAAGAGATATGGGCCATCAGTTTCCAAAAAAATTATGAAAATTGGCTGTAATTTGAAAACCGAACGAGGTACAAATAATAAATTTTTTACAGGTTGTTTACTAATACAGATGCGAGTTTTCAACTATTTTTCGAAAATTTTAACCCCTCGAAAGGGGTTGAAATAACCACCCCTCAAGCCATTTTTTGCCATAACTTTTATATTTCGTAAAAACTCGATATCCAAAAATACGCATTAGATAAACTGGTTCTTTTAGAAACTTTTACCTCTCTAGCAATTTTCCTTTAAAACTTTTCGTTTATTAATAAAAAAATAAAATGTATTACCATTCACCTCACACCGTATATGATTGCAATCAATCAAAGAAAAACTAAGTGTGCTGCTGTCATGCCAGTTGTCACAATTAACTCTTCTGTAAGTTGTCACTGTTATCAGCTAAATACTTTTTGGGTGTAAATTAACAAGAATTATGCCAAATTTTACTAATGATGAATATGTGGACATGCTACAAGTGTTTTTTTCTACGATCGTGCAAAATTTACTACTTATTGCACTACCTACTGTGCCAAAAGTTTAACTTTTTTTACAGTAGTACAAAAAAAATATTGATTACAAGTTTAATCTAAGCATATCCATAAGTACCTAACGTCTGACATTGACAATTTGCGCAATTAATTTCCAGTTGTCAGTTAAAATTTTAATATTATGTAAAATACTGTTAAATAAAATTTGAAATAAAAACAATCGTAGAAAAAATGTTGCGTGCAACATGTGCAAAAAGCATATTTGTTGCACTTAACATGATTGCAGCTCTCAACTTCGTCTCGAGCTGCAAACTTCATGCATCGTACAACAAATACACACTCTTTACAGTAGTTGCACAAATAACTGTTTGAATGTCGCAGAAACTTTTATTAAATAGAAGTACAATGAAAACGAAACTAAGAAATAATTTATTATCAAAAAGAGAAAAAACAAAAAACTTAGTTAAAGGACATTTTCAAAATAATTGCCATTTCTTTCTAAACACAACCTAACACGTTTATCAAAGTTGTTACGGACTCGAGCAAAAATTATGGGATTGTTGCGAATCTCATCAGCCGCCGCGAATATTCTTTCCTGTAGCTCTTCAACACTGTCAACTGGGGTCGCATAAACAATACTTTTTATATGTCCCCAAAAGAAAAAATCCATGGGCGTTAGATCGGGAGAACGTGCAGGCCAAGAGATAGGTGCCTCATTGCCGCGACCTATCCAACGATTCGGGTAATTTAAATTAAGCCACCGCCTAACTACTACAGTGCTGTGAGCAGGAGCCCCGTCATGCATGTACCACATGGCCTGACGTACATTTAATGGTACTTCCTCCAGAAGTGGTGGTAGATGCTCATTTAAGAACTGCAAATATTCAACAGCACCAAGTCGATGAGGTAAAACAAAAGGGCCGACAAGCACATTTTCTACAATTCCTGCCCAAATGTTTAAACTAAAATTATGTTGAAATGTTGTCATAGATACTTCGTGAGGATTTTCATGAGCCCAGGAATGAAGATTGTGCATATTGGTTAAACCATGTCTTTGAAAAGTTGCTTCATCTGTGAAAAGTATCTTTGAGGCAAAATTCAAATTATTTCTTAGAATATTAAGATACGATTCGCAAAAAACAACTCGCTTATGCATGTCTGGTTCAAGTAGAGCTTGAACTGGCCGGTGGTGAAAAGGATATAATAAATTATCATGGACAATATTCCAAACAACACTATGGGACACATTTAAGTGCATTGCTGTTTTTCTCGTACTAGTCTGACGATTTTCGTCAAACTCTTCAAGTACTGCATCCTCAAGATAAATAGTACGAACAGTAGGTCTTCGGCCGGTACCCTCAATATGCGGCTGTATTTTTCCAGTTTCCCGAAGTCTTCGTTCTACCGCCGAAAAAGTTTGTCTGTGGGGAACTTGACGATTTGGATATCTCTCATTATACGCTCTTGTTGCCGCAGCACAGTTTTTGCGACATTCAAAATACACTTGTAGCATGTCCACATATTCATCATTAGTAAAATTTGGCATAATTCTTGTTAATTTACACCCAAAAAGTATTTAGCTGATAACAGTGACAACTTACAGAAGAGTTAATTGTGACAACTGGCATGACAGCAGCACACTTAGTTTTTCTTTGATTGATTGCAATCATATACGGTGTGAGGTGAATGGTAATACATTTTATTTTTTTATTAATAAACGAAAAGTTTTAAAGGAAAATTGCTAGAGAGGTAAAAGTTTCTAAAAGAACCAGTTTATCTAATGCGTATTTTTGGATATCGAGTTTTTACGAAATATAAAAGTTATGGCAAAAAATGGCTTGAGGGGTGGTTATTTCAACCCCTTTCGAGGGGTTAAAATTTTCGAAAAATAGTTGAAAACTCGCATCTGTATTAGTAAACAACCTGTAAAAAATTTGTTATTTGTACCTCGTTCGGTTTTCAAATTACAGCCAATTTTCATAATTTTTTTTGGAAACTTTGATGGCCCATATCTCTTCAGGGGTGAACATTTTACTAAGGCGATTTTTTGCAGATCGTGTTCTTTTGAAATGTAGATTCACTGGTGTCATTTATGCTACTCCATTCAAAAACACCCTGTATATGTAGCTGATACGCTGTTTGAAAAATTAGGACATCGTTACTTTGACACCCTGTATTCGTCTTAATTTAACTTTTGGACAGAGGTAACTGTAGCTAAATTGGAATAATTCAATGTCTAAAATACACTCTTATTCTGTGACGCATTAATTTGGAAATGCATACCATTTATTTGCATATTATTACCGATCTTAAAAATCTTTCCTTAAGTTTTGTACACTTCCCTGCAGAGCACCCGGTATTATAGCACGGGCATATTTCTATAACACGTAGGTAACTACAATTTTACAATTAGACGCGACAGACACCGTCCTCATCGCTGATAACGTAGCGTAGGTGTCGCCCCCTGGTAATAAAAACTGAGAAGAGAAAAGCGTTTCGAAATGTCAGCTCCGTGGGGCGTATTGTGTTTGTTTACATGCCAGTTATTCTACAAATTTGAACGATGTCTTCCTATAGGAGATGTTATTGTGCCGTAGGGCGCAAAAATAATGAGCGAAGTATTCGAGACGTGCGATTCTCAAGTGTTCTCGGGGAAAAAACGTGAGACTGAAGGAAGGAAAGGACGAATTATGTGTGCCGTCTAATGGGTGGAAGTGTGTCGAACATGCAGTGGGAAGTAACTGAATTCGATGAACGGAGTGATTCAAATTCAATGGGAAATTACTTAAGAAAAAGCACTGTTTTTTGGATTAATATCCCTTTAAATCGGAATTTTCGTCAACTTGCCTGAATTTTTGATATGAGTTACTTTGAGGTATACAATAACAATAAGCGGCAGTAATTTTTTTCTTTCACCCCCGGCCAGGGCGCAAAAAAATAAATAAAATAAAGTGCAGTTTTAAGATAACCCAAATGGGGTAAGAGCTAGAAAAAAGTTCATTATAAAAGTTGTAGAGCACAAAATTTTATATAAAAATGAATTATTGACTTTTTCTTCTATTATCTGTTGAAGTCGCTACCAAGTACCATTTTTCTAATTAGACAACTAAAACCCGTAGTTAGTCAGAACACTCTAATTTCCACCTATTTTGCTCTGTTTCACTCCCGCTTGTGTTACTCGGTCGCATTGTGGGGAAATTCTAGTCAGTCGCACAAAATCTTCTGCATACAAAAAAAGTAATTAGAGTGATAGCCAATTTAAGTAGCAGACAGCATTGCCAACAGTACTTCATTGCTTTAGGCATTTTACCTTTGCCATGCCTATACATTTATTTTACACTTATTCAAATACATAAGTATATTGACAACTTTCATCATCAGTCAGATATACATAAGTATAACACAAGAGGCTGTAATACAATTAGAGTGGACTGCTACCGACTTAAAAAATCAAAATGTAATTCACTGTTTTTATATAGTACAGGCTTTTAATAATACTCATTATGAGTAAGGATATGTATGTGTATGTGCTGTAGGGTATGTTTGTGAGTAGTTAATGTTGATAATATTGTATTGTTGTTTTTATACTATTATTGTTGTTGTTGTATTAGAAGTAAATATTTTGTACACTTGACTTGCCATAAATGTATGACAATATATAAAATGGTCAATTATACACTATCTATCTATCTGTCTGTCTGTCTGTCCGTCTGTCTGTCTGTCCGTCTGTCTGTCTGTCTGTCCGTCTGTCCGTCCGTCCGTCCGTCCGTCCCTCCGTCCCTCCATCCATCCATTCATCCATCCATCCGTCCATCCGTCCATCCGTCCATCCGTCCATCCGTCTATCCGTCTATCCGTCTATCCGTCTATCCGTCTATCCGTCTATCCGTCTATCCGTCTATCCGTCTATCCGTCTATCCGTCTATCCGTCTGTCCGTCCGTCCGTCTGTCCGTCTGTCCGTCTGTCCGTCCGTCCGTCGTTCGGTCCGTCCGTCCGTCCGTCCGTCCGTCCGTCCGTCCGTCCGTCTGTCTCTCTGTCTGTCTCTCTGTCTATCTATCTATCTATCTATCTATCTATCTATCTATCTATCTATCTATCTATCTATCTATCTATCTATCTATCTATCTATCTATCTATCTATTAAAATTAGTTAAGGGATGATACGAGTAATTTTAAAAGATCATAAGCATAAAAATAAATGAATTTCAAAAACTCCCTTTTCAGAGAAATAGATATATATTTTTGATTTATTTCAATGATTTTAACAATACAGAAACAATTTTTTTACACCATTCGATTCATTAATTAAAATAATGAAAAGTTGGTTTCGAAATGTTTTTTAACTTCATGGTTTTTAAAAATTACTCATATCATCCTCTAACTTCTAACCTCCCTAAGGTTTACCCCACACGTACGATTTTGTTTTATGTTAATATGTTGAATAATGTACGACTACGGCTAGCAGGCGCAAAATGTTAAGTAGCTTAGGATCTAAACGATGAAAATATATATTTTTTTTTATTGTAGATAATTGTGCTGGTTAATCTACCGTGATGGAATATTTTATACATATATATTTTTCCAAAAATTAAAAAAACGGTGACGTATAAAACTAGGGTGACGTATGAAACCTTACCAAAACTGCAAAAATGAATATACTTGAATTTTGCAAATTGCTTTTGGTTTCTGCATATTTACACTATATGTGTACCAAATTTCAAGTGTCAGCAAAGCTTCGAACAAATTTGGCAAAGTTTCGAGTTTCAGATGGCGATGAATGTATAACACCTTATAGAACAAAAAGTTTTGCTCTCCTGATTTTCGGCTTTAGCGTCATTATTGTATATATATTGAACTATAGTTTTCGAAAGTTTTATCACTTTTTGTTTATAATTGACATTTTTACAGCAACTTAAAAAAATTGGCGTTTTATACCGTTTTTTCAATCTTGGCTTTGTTATTGCAAATTTCGTAATCGGACCACCGCCATTTTGTAGCTATTTTTATTACGAACAAAATCATGTCCTAAGCATTTTTTCGTACAAAGTCATCCCGCTGAGTTATTTAAAGAAAACTACTAAAAAAATTTTTTTTTCACTATTAAATTGTTAATAATTTTTTTTTCCTGATAAGATACTTTGTCAGCAAATTAGCCTGTTATCGTACTCCTCATTTATAGTGTTCCTGTGTAGTTATTTCCGAGTTATCAAGAAAATGTCACCAGCAGTAACTTTTCGGCCTCTGCCGACTGGAGTATAAAGAGTACCAGAAAGCGCAGCAAGCGTGTAACTAAAAGTTAATTTAGTAAAACTGATTTTTTTACGAGATTTGTTTATACTGTTATCTCGCATTTTGTGTTAGTAGGTTTATTACATTACAAAGTTAGAAATTTAAAAAATTTCATAATAGGTACTTGAGTAGGATTTCCGTAACTTAGATACCTAACACGGCTTTTTTTATTTGTACAATAACAGTTGTTTCATTTTTGTGAGTCGAATTGAAAGTTATATATTAAATATAAAAATGAGGCTTGCAATTTAAAAAATTGTTCTGAAAATATTTTAAATGCCGCTCAAGAAGCATCTTTAAAATCCAAGGAAAAATAGGAGAAAGTTTATGATATACTTTTTTTAACTGTTTTTAATTAACATTACTATACAATAAGGTGACTTTTTCATGTGGTAAAGTGCCACTTTAATAAACGATTTTGATTTAGTAAACTAGCATATTATAAAATATATTTTGAATACTCATGTGATCAGATCGGTCTATTTTGCATTAGTTCAATCACTACTATTATATGATATCGTTGGCTGGGGTGAACAATCAAACCACTGGAAATAATTTAAAAAAATACTGAAATAGCTTTCAATCGTTCTTACAGATATTATTACTATTATCCATTTCTACATAGTTTTCCAATATTTTTCTACAAAAGACAACTCTTTTTTGAAAAACTCTGAATTAAATAAGTTGTTTAAATAGAAAAATAAAACAAAATGAACTTTTAAAAGCTGTAACTTGCAAACAATTGACAATTCGAAAAAAAATGTTCATTACATACTGCTATTACTTTAATCTGTAGAATCACCTCCCGGAGTTTCCTGACGGACTTTCAGAACACCCTGTATAGTTTAAAATATTTGGCTAAGTAGACTTGCATTCATTCGTTTTTCTGTTTTCTGAGACACCTGATAAATTTCGATGCTCGTTCGACTTTTCACAAATTATGAAATCACCTAACCAAATACTTTTAATTTACATAATCGACAAATAATTCCACCTCCAACGCAACTTAAAAGTCATCAATAAATGGCGTCCGACTAACCCTCAGGGGCGTAATCGGACGTGGAATAATTTGCGGCGCCGAGGCCGGTTACTCACCAGAGGTCACCCCGAGCGCTGCGCCCCAAAACAAAAGAAGAAGCATGGTGCGCGCGGCAGCCGCTGGCCTCACCACTCTATAAATCCAGCCGGTCCTGAAAACAAAGAAACACCATTTTAAAACAATGCCGCAACAGGAACGTAATGGATTTTATTACGGAGCTCACGGTTCCGTGGGTGCATGTGTAACGTAAGGGCATAAAGGATTTTATTTACATATATAGGCCGGATTACTATGTAGGGACATCAAAGGAAATGTTATAGTGGGGAACGGGATGGGAACACTTGAATTTATTGTGTGTGTATGTGTGTGTGTGGCTGAAATGCCTTTGCATTAACGGAAATTTCTGTACAAACCAGATCTAAATCTCTGCGGTATTCTGGTGAGCTAAACCCCCAATTTTGTATTCTCTGTACACACTTTGCAGTGTGATAATGATGTAAACAGGAGTTCAGTGGGTATTGCAGCTTTCTCAATTAACCATTTTATTATTTATTTGCTTCATAAATTTTATATCAAATTATTTCAGATATAGTCTAATTATTTATTTATGACATTTATTTTTTACTTTTTTTTATTTCATTGTTCACATGAAATTATTTAATTTGTTTATAAGGCCATAACTTGTAAACTATTCATCTTACCGATTGCAGATTTCGTGTGGGTTATTAGACAGTGATAAGGAATGAGAGGATGCGATGCCAAAACGTTCTGGTAATAATAACGCAGTTTATAAATGTTTAATTCAAAAGTCATAAATAAACTTCTTTTGTTTATAATTTTTGATCTAATCAATATTTTTTGATGCTCGAGGGCTAGTTTTGTAGGTCTTTTGAAGACGAAAAAAAATGCTTTACTATTTTCTCGTGGAAACTAACGGAAAAAAGTTATAAGCGAAAAATGTGAATTTACGTAAAAATTATACAACTAATATGTTATATAATATAATAATGATATGTTACATAATATTTAACATATATAGTGATAAATTCCGATTGTCGAAACAAAAAGTCGCGTCCAACTCTATATTTCCTGGACTAAAGTATCACTGAGAAAATCATGTTCGATAGACTAAACCTCTCCTATCTTCATGTACATTGTGCTGATGAATAGAATTTGGTATCACAATTGCGCCATAAGGTCAGTATTTTTCTCTAACCCCCTAAAGTATGTAGAAAGAGCAAAAAATGGGGCTTATTTTTTTTAGCTGACCACTTTAAGTTACTATGTATACTCAAATACGTATTATTCTAAACATATAGGTTAGAATTTCAACTTAACCTTGCAAACTCGCGTGAAAGTATTCGACAGGTTCAAATTGTACGGAAACTGGAATAAGATACCTACTTCTCTAGTACGATCGCTCATTTTTTAAAAAGCTCAAAAGAACTGAAGAGTTCAACTTTAACACCTGAATTTATCAATGAATAAATCCATGACCATTTCTAGTCTCAAAATATAAGGATAATCGAATTTTCCTGTATATCGATTCGCCTAAGCCCTTAAAATAAATATTTAGGAATTATCATGCCAAGAACATAGGTCGGTCATCAGTTCCAGTCAACGATAATAATCCAAAAATGGGTAAAATTCGGAAAGACCAACTGTCCTAACCTAAGACGGACTTCGCTAAGGGACCTCTGCGGACTTATCAAAGACCGTGATTGAGCGTCTACCCTGATGCCTTGCTGTTCATTAACCAGCGAGGGATCTTGGCCAGTACATATTATTATGTACACTCCAAATTCTCATACACGTTTTATATACAAATGTTATATAAATGCTATTTATTGTAAATTAATACTAAAATTTTCAATAAATAAAATAATCTTATCTAAAAAATAACATTCGAATTAAATTTCTCTAGGATAAATTAAATGAGCTCATAGTTCCCTAACTGTATAGCACACTACCACCCTCCGGAGAAGACCCTGAGGCATACAACTCTTAAATATAACTCTTAAAGGTACCATACACAGTTCCTAAAGCTGCCATGCACAAGCCCTCAAAAGAGACAAATCAAATTAAGGTTCTAAACACTCTAAGGAGGTCTCACGCTCCACAGAAGCTTCTAAAGTTTTCATACAAGCATTCTAAGGAGGCCACACACACACAAACTTTAGTGCGCAGCTCAGCAATCAAAGACAGTGATAAAATACACTAGAGTACTAGACTTGTCTGTGTTCCATATAGCAAAGTCTCGCCAAAAACATAAGTGCACACTTCAAAGAATATACGTCGCTTCCGATGAAAGTCGGCCAGTGCGACTTCTGTACCCGCAAGCATCTATTGAGGTTGGCATGATGAGGGAGGCGTCCGAGTATCCAGTTTGCCCCTTTAACGACAAGCAGGAGAAGTAGTCCCAGCACCGCAAGCAATACATGGGGATCTCGATAAAAATGCACCATATTAAGAGGATATTCCTCATATTAGTATATTTCCGAGAAAAAGATGGTGAAAGACGACATGGCGCCCAACGTGGGACCCGAACGTCCGAAATCTCAAGGGGAATTTGGTGAAAAACGGCATATGCTTCAGTAAATAGATACGCAATTAAAAAATAGATACATGCTAAAAAGTCATGTTGCTTTATTAAAAAAGTGGTAAAATATTTCGTTTTCACTATTTTTTTTGCTTCAGAACGTCAATGTGAAGTCAAATTAACGACGGAATTCGCTCTACAAAGGACGTACATATATCCCCAGGTAACACCGCCGACTGAGGTCTTTGCCGACTTTTTCACGGAAAACTATCCAGTGCCACTAAAAGCCCGCCGTGCGATTGCCGCGCAATTGCGGCTAACCGGTCAATTAAGAGAGACCGCAATTTGAGGTGCGCTGACAAGGACTTTTTCCGGCAACAATGAAGCAACTCGTGCGGCGATATTGTTTCGGAACGCGCTCCCGGCTTATCTGGGTCCTGCCTTGTGAAGACGCTTTGGCTTTTCAGCCTTTCAACTCGTCACAATGGACGGCCCGCTACGAATCGGCCCAGCTCTTCACAAAGCTAGTTATGTGTGTAGAAATCAATTACCTGACGTTTTATCTACGTTCCGCACGTCGGGGTTTTGCCGGTGAAATTTCGGATTCCGTCGAACAACCAACTGAGCAATTTCGTATTAGGATGATTTTACTTCGTAGAGAATCAAGGAATAAAATGAATATGTAAAGTTGGTGCAGCCTCTTCACCACTTGTACCACAATTCCATTGAACAAATAATCAGAGATAGTGACACAACTTAAGAAAAAAATGAATCTATACAATATCTTCACTGATCATGGGTAGTTCAAAAGGAGACTATAAACAAATGGCAAAATTGAAGAAACTGTATTAGTAATTTTTTTTTTTTAAATCTGAGTACATACGCTAGTGAATTAAACGCCCCTTAAAACGAACCTGCACCAAATTTCACTAAACAATACTGCATATAAATTATTCTACGATCAAATTACCAATCGTGCTAACTTAAAAATTTGCCTCTTCATCTAGTAACCCATGAAATAAAAAGTAAAACGCAATGACTTTGTTTAATAAAATTATTTAATGGGCATGGGCATAAAAAAACCAGAAAGAAACAGAAAACTTACAAAAACAATTAGATTTTTGTTCTTTCTACCAGTCCTCCATTAATTTAAATACATTTATCGTATATATTTCCTATGTTACTCTCCTAAGTTGTTCAGGAATAATATTTACAGGCTGTTTCAAACTCGATAGATGAGGATAGAAAACATTTAAATAAAATTTGGAACATGTAGTGTTAAAGCTTATTAAAATATATTTTACGATTTTACGATATTAATACCCTAATACCAAAGGTAGTTTAAAAACTTACACTTACTTCTATCAGCAGGTGGTTGATGCACGTCGCTTAACTATAGTTAAGTTAATATCGTAGAATAAACATATAGGTTAGAATCATATATAGCATTAACTAATTTTGCTCTTACTGTTTGTATCATGCAATAATTATATAATGCCTAAAGAATGCATTGGAAAAACATGTTTTCAAATAGTTTTTATCGCCATTTGTAATAGATGTGTATAAGTGGTATCACTAAATCTACATCAAATCTATAATTTTTAGTTCTGAATGTGTTGTATATAGGTGTTCTGATAAAGGATTGTAACCCACAAGTTTAATTAATTTATTATATTATTATAGTTCTCTGTCTGTAATATTTGTATCGACATTGTGAGATAAGGATTACATTATAAATCGTAGGCAGAATTACGTATTATCTATTAGAATAGCTTAAGCTTGATATCAACAGATTATAATGCATCGTTCATGAAATTAGAATAGTCTTGTTAAATGTATTTAATGAATAGTTTTGTTTTGTCATTTGTCTACAATGTAAATGTATTATTAACATACTTTTTTTACAAATTTACAGCTGGAATTTCATAAGGACATTACAAAAAATTGACCAGAAAAACATAATGGGGAGAGCATTAAAACATGCCTTGGCATGCAAATGAGAGACTATAAAAAGAGACCGGATCAACTGCCCAAAAGGAATAATTATACATATAATACAAATAATAACTTAGTGGTGTATATAACTTTGTTTATATTCTGTAATAAAGAAGTTGTTTATATGTATCATAGAAAGAGTTGATTATAATATATGTATATATACATGTGAAATTTGCTTTTTAAGTTTATATTTATAATGTGCAATGAATAAAAAAATACATTTTAATTTTATTTTTTTTATTCAAGAACTCAGTTTAAAAATACGTGCTGTTGAAGTTTATATTTTATTCTCATGAAGTACTTTAGGTATTATTTGTTCAGTTTACAAAAAAAAATACCTCAAACCAGTTTTATGATTAATATGAACCATTGATGTGTATATCTAAATAATTTGGATATATTTCTGAAAACTTGTATGTAGTCTTAAGCAGAAAAATATCTGCCAGTGGCTATGTTACAAAATTTTGTCGTCAGATTTTAGTAAGTGGGTGAGTAAAATGTTTAAAAAATGCATACATGGTATCAACGATGGGATACTTCTTGTAGGAAAATGTTAAAATGCCTTTAAATCTCATGAAAAGAGAATTTAAAAACTATCCTTCATGTATTTATGACGAATCTAATCAACAGATCCAAAATATTGTATTGTTAATTTTTATTCCAGTACCAAATCTCGTATTACATATAACCGAATAGATAAATGATCAGATTTCCTTTTCCATTTTTTTGTATGTCAGTACTTTTTTTTAATAAATAATATTAGATGGAGTGGAAATGGTAAGCAATTTTTTTGGAAATTAGGTACGTATTTGATATAGAAATATTTAATACCACCCTGTAATTTTTTTTATTAGCCCAATAAGTACTAAAATGTGCTGTACATAGCCCAGCTGATGTCCTGAGGACATCAGCAGTAAAGCCTACGTTGTCCTCCTTTGATCCACTGAAAACCTGATAACAGCTCGGGTGATGTCCTGAGGACATCAACATTAAAGCCTAGGTTGTCCTCATTTGATCCACTAATAACCGGACAATGTCCTGTATATAGCCAGGCGGATGTCCTCAGGACGTTACAGGCAAAGCCGGTGCTTTTCCATTTGGATATCCCTGGTACATCCTGAGGTGATCGTGTACCTATCCGAGGATATCCTATATATCCTGAAAAGTTATCCTCAGTACTTCCTACGAATGTCACTGTGCTGTATGGGAAAAATAATACTTTCAATTGAAAATGGAGCTTACCTCATTCCATTTAACACCACATGTCCCAAACTTTATTTAAATTTTTTGTATCCTCATACTATCGAGTTTGAGATACCCTTACAAAGAGTACATACAGTAGTTGATAAAAATCGAAAGATTTATAAGATCATATAAATCCAGAGGTTTTGTACAAAATTAATATAGTGTTCAATTAAGTCATCAGGTTTCTCTGGCGCTATATTATATCCTCCCCGAAAAATCGCGTCAGAACCGCTAGATATATAAATTTCGCCTCACAAAATTATACACCGACATAAATCTATATCCACGACGTCCCGCCGCTTCTTATGAACCCTGGATATAAAACTCGCAGCTCAGAAATCTCGGCGGCGACAAAGAAACTTCTTTGGTAGACCGAGGAAAAGCGAAAAACTTTAATTTATCGTCATCAGCCGGGAAAAACTAGCCGAATTAAAATACGCCTGTTTTTGCCGGTGCCGTTCTGTATTGATAGGGACGACGCCGGCTGATATTAATTAATTTTCGGGAATAAAAAAGTGTTGTTTAGGCGCTTCTTGCCCGGCTCCCGGCCCAGACGTATTTGCGAACGTGTGAAAACACATCCAGAATGAGTTATGCGACCAAGATTCCTTGATAAATGATGTTCATTCTTCAGAACGGATACGTCTGGAAGTCTCTCTCCCGGAGTAAGGACTTTATCAGGAGAGTAGTCCGGTTATTTACTGTGGATAGATTCGTCTGATAGGTGGCATACGTTATGCTTCGGAAAGGAGGCTTTGCCAGCCAGAGAGAGTGATGATGTGACTAGAATGAATACCGTTATTATATTTTTTATATTTAAATATATGTACCTTATGACAGACAACTGCAATTAAATGGTAACTCATTTCAAATAAGTTAATGGTGCACAATTTAAGTGTCAGCTTATACTCCAGAACGTTATTAGAAAATTATATAAACAATAATAATTAATTTATAATAAAAATAAAACTGATAATACAAAAATAAAACCAAAATTTTGAATTTTGAGATATTCATATAAAAAAATTAGAGAAAACTGACACAAAAGGGATGTGGAATACTGAGAATATGAAAATGAAGGATAAATTTAAATATACAGGGTTAGTCAGTTTTTTGTAGACAAACTTTAACATGAGATAGAAAACATGTTTTTAAAAAGAAAACTTCCTATAAATATATGTCGTAGAAGGCTTCGTTTCCGAGATACAGAATATAATTTTTTTTCTCGAATTTTCATTATCTACATACAGTTTAACAAAAATAATGTCCCTTCTTCCGTATCGAAATTCCTGTTCGTTTAAGAGTTATTTTGATTTTTAGACTTTGATGTGGTACTAAATTAAATAATTTATTTATTATCAATTATCTGTTAAATATTTAATTTTATCAACGAAACCTACCTACATATGTTTTGTTGAGGATTCTAAAAGCCGAAATCTCATATTCTTTAGCTCTTTCCAATGTAGTCAAAATAAATATTTGTTATATCAAGCTATACTCAAATACAAGACTTTTATAAGTTGAAACCTGTTACATTACATACATTATTGTGCAGTTGCCAAAAAGTTTTAAAAGTTGTTACTTAAATATTGTTCTAAATTCAAAACATTTCTCCATAAACATTAACATCAATGTTCATTCAATGTTTTTTTTTATAATTTAGTTGCAGTTAGGGTTACCAGGTCCCCGGGTTTGACCCGGAGTCTTCGGGTTTTAATGACACATTTTCGGGCTCCGGGTTAACATGTCATTTCTCTGGGTTTACTGGAAAAATCGTGACTTCTTATTTCCTGATTCCGTCGTTTTTTTAGACATCAATTATTTTCCGTTCCATTTGTATCACGAAGTAGAGGAGAAGTAGATATTTCCTGAGTACGTCCTTTTTTTTTTCAGAGATCGATTTCTTCGAAAACAATTTGACTCCCAGATTTTCTGACACCTTTTTTTTTCATCAATTTCTCCGGGTCTGTCATGAAATAGATCTGACAATCCTAGTTGCAGTACATTAGTATTTACCCAGCACATCATAAATAAGGATTGTTAAAATTAGTGTACCTACTAAACAGATTTCAACTTATAAAAGTCTTGTATTTGAGTATGGCTTGATATAACATATTTATATTTATTTTGACTACATTGGAAAGAGAAAAAGAATAGGACATTTCGGCTATTTAGAATCCTTAATAAACCATATTTAGGTAGGTTTCGTTGAAAGAATTAAATATTTAGCCGATAATTGATAATAAATAAATTAATTTAGTACCACATCAAACACTAAAAATCAAAATAACTCGGAAACGCTCAGGAATTTCGAAACAGAAGTTGTGACATTATTTTTGTTAAACTGTATGTAGATAATGAAAGTAACAGTTTTTAAAAAATATATTTATTGGCGTAGATGTTCTGTTTAAGAAAGGGGTTGAGCACACCTTCACTCCGCCACTGTGCAAGTTTTTGAACATTCTTACCGCTTGTTTTATGCCCCTTAATTAATAGGCATTATCCCACAAACATGAAAAAAATCTAAGAATTCGTTTATAAGTTAATAATGAAAATTCGAGGAAAAAAATTATATTCAAAATCCTGTATCTCGGAAACGAAGCCTTCTACGACATATGTTTATAGGAACTTTTCTTTTTAAAAACATTTGTTCTATCTACTGTTCAAGTTTGTCTACAAAAAACTGACTCACCCTGTAGAATAAGTTTTGTAGCATAGTAAGGCAAAATCGTTAAATCAAACGTCAAAATCATGAAAAGAATTTAATTTATGAACCAAATAGTTTAAAAGATGCACTAATATAGCATAGAAAAGTTAAAAAGTACAATAAGTACAATTTTGCAAAGTTGGATTTCATATTAGAGCATACGTTTAAGGAAATTTGAAAAATTTCAGAATTTTAACAAGTTGATCCACGGAGAAAGAAGGAGTTGCACTTATAAATGAAAATCATGTAATAAACTAAGACTAAAACTAAAGTTCATCATACCTAAAGTCAATAACTATCAGTGGAATTAAACTTAATGATTTTGTATAACTTCATGCAACGATTTTCGGAATGTCAGATCCACATATTTACTAATATTTTGTAAAATTTGTTGAGTAATATGTATATGTGAACTGTAAAATGACTTGTGGTCCAATTAACTAAGCCTTTAAATCGAAATTTTGCCAACTTGGCTGAATTTTTGATATGAGTTAGTTTAAGGTATATTATAACAATAAGTGAGAGTAATTTTTTGTTCAACCCCCGGCCAAGGGTGGAAAAAGATAAAACAAAGGGCTTTTTCAAGATAACTCAAAAAGGGTAAGAGCTAGAAAAAAAAGTTTTTCATGAAAGTTGTAAAGCAGACAATTCTACATAAAAATGGCCTCTTAACTTTTTCTTGTACTATTACAATTAACAGAGTTAGGGAGGCTAGAAGTTAAGGGAAGATTTCAGAAATTTAAAAAAAATCATAACAAACAGAAAAATGATTGAATTTTGTAATTTTTTTTTTCAATCTGCTCTAAAATATGTAACTTTTCTTTTCAGAGAAATAGATATATTTTTTAATTTTTAATAAGAAAGTTATAACAAAAAATCAAATTTTTAATCGTTAATTTTAATGATTTAACAAAATTAAATTTCTGAAATCTTCCCTTAACTTCTAGCCTCCCTAACTCTGTTAATTTTAATAGTACAAGAAAAAGCTAAGAGACCATTTTTATGTAGAATTGTCTGCTTTACAACTTTCATGAAAAACTTTTTTTTCTAGCTCTTACCCTTTTTGAGTTATCTTGAAAAAGCCCTTTGTTTTATCTTTTTCCACCCTTGGCCGGGGGTTGAACAAAAAATTACTCTCACTTATTGTTATAATATACCTTAAACTAACTCATATCAAAAATTCAGCCAAGTTGACAAAATTTCGATTTAAAGGCTTAGTTAATTGGACTATTGTGCAGTGTCAAAAGGACCTTCTAGACATTAAAAACTGTATTCAAATCCCAAATAACGTTCCAAATATAGTGTATAAACTTTAAAAGTTGTCAATAATTGGTGGACCTAAACCTTTCAATTAATCCAATCCAAACAGGATAAGACTGTTAATAAAAGTGAAAGTAAAGTAAGTAAATATCAATGGCAGTGAATAATATTACATGCATAGAATTAAGATAAATATCATCATTTAGCCAAATTTTACAAAAATAGGCAAAATTTGTAGAAAGTTTAAATTTGAACGGAAAATTAAAAATTTCTCAATTGTTTCTAGTTTTATAAAAGTAAAACAGGGCTCGGAAGTAGTCAGTCTTTCATAATTTGTCATGCAGTAAATTTCATATAGTTGTACCTAAAATAAACAAAAGAGAGTCAAATAAAATAAAACAAATCGTGAAATAGTTACCAAGTTACAAACGTCAAATAAAATCCACATAGTTAAATGTCATCTGCCAAGAGGTGAACAAAATACATAAGTTCAGAATTTCATAAAAAACTTTAAACACTAGGAACAAGTTATAAATAGTGATTTTTTTTTTAATTGGGAAATAGCAGATTAGAGTAGTGCAGTGAAATGTTGCAACCACAGTTTTCGTTCGTGCAAATTCCACAAGTGAAAGGCGAGACACTAACCAGCTGACAACATGGACCTCTGCCAGTCACGAAATACAACACCACAATAAAGGAAACCGGTTATGAAACCAGCATCATACTATCCAGAAATGTGTCACATAACTTAAAAATCGGCCAATTTAAAATTAAAATCAAACCAAAATCATTACAAATTTTAAATCAAATCAAATGTAATAAAATTTTCAAAGTTTAAATTTGTAAATGGTTAAAACATGTCTTTTTGGCAAGTGTAATATGTTTTTATTTGTCAAATTTTAAATTGAATTTTTTCATTTTCATATAACTTCAAATTATCACCTAAAATACATAATTAAACGAAACCGCACCTTGTTGAGGAGTCAGCTCTAAATACAGTTAACAATTACAAGATAAATTCTTGTTGGCGCCCATTTAAGTGAAATTCAAATAAAATCTAGGAAATATCTCAGCCCATTCAACAAAACAACAAACAAAAAACATATAACAAAAATATACCCAACAATAAATATACATAGGTACATATTTGAAAACAAATTATCAAAACAGTAGGTCAATTTGTAGTATGTTGTCTTCTAACAAATATACTGATCAAAGTTTCATTCATGTTTTGAGTCTGATAAAAGTTATTAAAGATTTTCATTATTCTTTGCAAATTTCTTGGGTATAAGGGTGTTTTACAAGCTCTATGACAAACTTTGAAAGACTGTAGCTGGATTAATTTCAAACATTTTTTCTTATATGAACATAGATCCGATTCGATTTTGTTCACAAGTTACAAGAAAGAACACCCTGTATAATTAGTTAACCCACAACGTGAGAAAAAAGAAACAACATGACTAAAAATTTTATTTTTCTAAACACAAATTAATAACAATTTTGAATAAGAAGCTGTATGGAAATAGTTATTATTGCTGAAATATTTTATTTAGGCTTTTCGTCATTAATGTTTTCCGCAAAGACAAATAATTTCAAACATCTAATAACTGAATAATCTAAAGCTTATCAAATAATAGGAATGTTATGTCATGCCATCTGGGTATTTTCTAAGACGCCGCAGTAAAACGAATAAACAGGTGCAAAAAACGATTAAACCATCAAGCTGAAATCTTCGAAAATACTAACTATTTTATATATAACTCTACATGTAAATATTCTTATAACATTTACTTGCTGGTCCTACATATAAAATTACTATACTTTTATTTATAAGTACGTGAAAATAATTCTTAGAATGTGGGGTTAGGATAACAGCAAACGCATGTTTTACAAACGCTTTTTTTAAGTTATTATTTTATTTGAGTAAATTTAAATAGTAACAATGAATAAACAGAACACCAAGGATTTTATATGTGCTTACTTTTGTTCTACACGTTTTACTTTTCAAGATTTCAATACCTAAAAACGCCAGAAATTTAACTATTTCTCGGCCAGGGATATGGTCACCTTAACTGTTATGCGTTCTTTCTTAAGAGGTTGTGGGAAAATGTAAGTACTTAAAAGTATCCCATATAGAGAACTGATATCTAAAACATGGTTTTCTGGTGTACATTTAGATGTCGATACAATTTGCAAACAAAAACGTAAATGCTTTTTATATATTTTGTTATATCAGTCTTTCATTTGAGAAATTATGTAAACCTTAGCAAACCCTGATTTATGGTATTGAAGAACTTGATTTCATTTGTTAAGATTTTTTAGAAAAAATTTTTTTGGATTTGTTTCAATATATTTAAAACTGAGTAAACAATACGAGACTTAAAATAATAAAATATGTAGGTATATGTTTTTTTCAAAAGGAATTGTGGTACTTTGTTAGACGCATTACAACTATTACAAGGCTATTATAGGTATAGAAATAGACAAAAGAAACAAGAAAAACATTTGTTTATCGACTTTTACGTCACATTTTAAACCATCTATTACAAAAAATATTTCTTAAGGTTACGAATAAGCGCTTTTCTCTTTTCAAAGCAATATTCAACACAATAATTCCTCTCGCATTCATTAAAAATAACATACTGCAGTTCCCGGCACATTATTATTGCCCTTACCACAGACATTACTGGAATATTCGGACCGAGAACTAATTGAATTCTTTACCGCCGGACGCGATTTCCTTATAAGGGGACAAATGGTCCATTAAGAAAATAAATTAATTTAATTAAATGCTGGCGGGCCGGTGAACTGCGGCAATCACGGGTTTAATCATGTGCAAAAAACTATAAAAATAAAGCGAGCCTCCGAAAGCGGCCCTCCAGGAGCGAGTCGGCGAGCGAGCGGGTTATATACAAGGGTGTAAAAAATAAATCTTCCCTCACAATTTAGCTCACGAGCAGCGCCCAAATTAATTTTCATGAAAGTCATCAGAGAGCCGTGTGAAAAAGGCAATAAAGGAGACAATAAAACATAAGGACATGGGCGGCGCGGAGGGAGGATGGGCACGGCTTTTATCTGGTTTTTATCGGGTTGGGGAATCGCTGTGAGGGAGGTCATTGCTGGAAGGTCTTAAAAAAGGGGGAACTGAGATATGGAAAATATAATAGTCCAGACGGTATCCGTTTCAAAAAGTCCATATTTGGGTGAATCGTATATCCACGGAGATTTTTGGCTTTTTGTGTATCTTTTCAAGAGTTGATTTTAAGCAAAAATGGAAGAGGAAAAAAATGTTTGTAATTAAATTTTTACTAAATATGACTAGCCACAAATCGAATGAATCATGATTGTTATTGTAAAAATCGAAAAAATCGCAAAAATGGGGTTAAAAGTATTACTTTTTAGGGAATTTTTTTGGGTCTTTTTTTTGTGTATAGGACCTTCATAAGGACAAGAAAACTTCATGTTAATTAGAATCATCACACCAAATTTCATCAAAATTGGTTCTATATATTTTGTATAACAATTTTGCAATCCAAATTTTGAAAAATAATTTGCAAATTTTCAAAATTTTGCACAGCAAAAACCAAGGCCTTTAGATATTTGAAATTTCACATGTAGAAAGGTTCTCAAGCTTTCAAACGCTTTTTGAAAAATTCGAATTCTTCAATTAGGAGAACGCTTGTTTAAACATAGGTCGAATTTTTGTACTTATAAACAATTAGAATAACTTTGTGAATATTCAATCAAATCAAATTCTTCTTTAAAAAAAAACAGATCGATTGGTCAATTAGTTACGTAGTTACAGCCGATCAAAGTTAAATTCAAGAAAATCGTACGGGTGGTGGTAGTGGGGGAAGCAGAGAGTGCGGCCACTTCGGCCTGCTCGAAATTGAATCGGCGAGTTCAAAACCGCGACGTGCTTAAAAATTTTTTTGTATCTCCGCTTCTAGAGGTCCGATTTTGATGTTTTTTTTTTAAATCGATGTCTCGCGATTTAAAAAAAAACAGTTAGCGTATTTTCAAATGCCTATCGTTAATAATAATTATTATTGGTCTTACAAACAGTCCGATAATTATTTATCTTTAAACTTCCTTTAATTATCAACTTTATTTTTTTATTGTAAGTGCATAAACTTATATACTGTTTATCAAAAATAAAAAACTAATTTATTTAAAAATTTCTAAATTAAACAACAATTATTTTCAAAATATGTCGAAAATTAGTAATAGAATGAGTTAATTTCTCATTTGCTTATATTTTAAAGAATAAATTAATAAATTAGGATTTAAAAATTGTACACAAATTTTTGCTTTAAATTTATTCGGATTCGAATTTTTCAAAAAGCGTTTCAAAGCTTGAGAGCCCTTCTATATGTGATTAAATTTTCAAGTATCTAAGGGCCTTGGTTTTTGCTGTGCAAAATTTTGAAAATTTTTCAAAATCTGGATTGCAAAATTATTATATAAAATCTTTGGTGTGATGCTTCTACATAACGTGAAGTTTTCTTGGGCCAAGTATGAAGGTCTTATGCCCAATTTAAAGACCCCAAAAAAATTCCCTAAAAAGTAATGTTTTTAACCCCATTTTTGGCAATTTTTTCAATTTTTACAACAATAATCATAATTCACTCGATTTGTAACTAATCATATTTTGTAAAAAAAATTAATTACAATTTCGTCTAAAATCAACTCTTGAAAAGGTACATAATTAAATAGGAAGAAAAATATGACATTTTTCGATTTTTTTTAACATATTGTGCCGCCAACAGTTAAGCCCACGTTTTTCTTTTATGCGCATAGAAAAATTTTCATTTCTAGTAATATTTGAAAGCCAAAAAGCCAAAAATCTCCGTGGATATACGATTCACCCAAACCAAAACAGATACCGCCTAGTCTATAATGTGAATATTTAAAATAATATTTTTTACGGGGTGTTCTACCCTCGTAATAACACGTTAGTAAAGAAATAAATTTAAATTTAAGGAGTTTAGTGTGCCTTTCAGAAAAATTACTTCAGTCTTTTTTTACTTCGCTTTTGGGGCATCTAGAAGAGCAGCCGATCAAGTGTGTGAGAGTAAATGGAAAAACAGCTGTTGAATTGATGTGAAAGATTGGCGTTGGTTTGATTGACTAGCTGCCTAATGAAGTATGATGAATTATGAATTGTTGCTGCCTTTGCCGCTTCTTTATCTCACAATACCATAAATTCCTGATAAATATATTTGTTTTATAACCTAGATATACTAAAACCAACAGAAGATATACTTAATCTACCTAATCATCTTCAACAATCAGCATTCTCGGCAAGCAGCACAAACACAAACCTGTTATATTGAAACTGTTAAATAATGTAATCATTAAAAGAAATATCTTGTATATTTGTTGTAAACAATGCAAAGTTTTGAGGATCAAAATTTCCAGCTTCTCATTGAAGCTTTAAGAATTTGCGTTCAAAACTAGAAAAAATTGGTGGCGTACTATTTATTCCCAAAAAAATACACTTTTACATACCCTCATCTACGCCTGTGGTGATATAAAAAATTATTGAACAGATTTCAAATGAACCTTTCTAGGAATTATTACATTCTACCAAATTTCAATAAATTATCTCTTTCTGTTATATGGGCTTTGTTTATCTAAAATTCAACATCTTGTAACTTTTGTCTTCAAATTAACTAACAAACTACCTCTTTTGCTATAGGAACGTATATAATCACCATCCTGTATAAACAAAGTTATAAAATGACTATTAAACAAGTATTTACCGATTAATATATTTAATTTCCAAATCGTCGCATTTTTTGTTGCACGCCCCTGGCAGACGAAGATTGTTTCCCATTGTTGCCGTTTCCTTCACCCTCGACTTATTCGAATCAACTTCCGTTCTGGATAGTCGAACGTCATTCACAGGCCGGAGCATTGCGGTTTACGGGCTATTATTATGACCCTAGGGCCCGCTCTGACTTGGACGTCAGATGTGTACGAGTGGACTTTATGGTCAATCTCATTTGAATTGAAAAGAGAGGAAGGCGATGGCAAACGGGCACGGCAGACTGCCTGCAATTTATTTTTCGCCGACAGATAAGAGAAAAAGGTAATGTTGAAGTTAAATGATACAAAAAAAGGTGTATTAAATCCAGCCTGGAAATAAACGTTTTGATGGGACGGGTTTATTTGTAAGTAAATACAATTTACCGTTTGAATATTGAAAACATGATTGTATTGCCGAGGAATTAAAGTTTGGGGAACGGGAAGAATTTAATTAACTATATCTGTAGCTATATATTATTATGTTTATTTTGATGAAAAAGGTTTATATTTAAATATTATGTTATGTTAGTGAATTCTTTTATTTTTGATGTTTAATATTTTAATTAATGTTGTTAGTTGTTAATTATTAGTTGGGCGCCATTTGATGAAATTTTTAATGTTTAAATTTGAATTTAACTATGTTTTTACTGAGAGTAGAACTGACTCAACTGCAGGGTGTGGTTTCCTGTAATTTTATTTTGTTTAATTTGCTTAATGTAATTTAAAATGAAAGATGTTTTTATAATTTTACAAGTAGGGATATATTACGATTTTTGTATGTAACTGTAATATTATAATTGACAAAATTTTAAACTTGGACTAAATAAAACAATTACATATAATTCCCCCTTTTATTCTAGTTTCAATGTTACGATTTGATGTTATACTGTCGACATGTCAAGATTTAATAAAATGAAAATTTGTTTTTTTTTGTCGTTATACAGGTTGACCCATTAAGAATGGAGACACTCGCGTACAAAAGTTGTTTATGGACCGATTTGAACCGGTTTTTTTTAAGATAAATCTCCAAAAGCTATCTTGATGCAAAATTTGAAGACGAAATTTCGATTTTCAAGGCCTACTACGAATCTTTTTTTTTTAATGAAAAATAGCAAAATTTTGTTAGCGATTTTTTTTATAAAAAACCTGACTACACCACTGGATTTAGGAACCCCTCAAATGCACTTGTACCAATTTTTGCGAAAAAAAGTTTGCCTCTAAAAAAGTTATGACAATTGTTACGGACTTATTTTGTTTCTTACTATTTTATTTAAATTTATATTAGTCCTTATTAAAAATAGCTAGGTATTTAGGTAAATTAGGGTATTTAAGTATTTTCTATTTTAAACAAATATTATGGTATGGTTTAATTTGTATTTTTCCCAAAATATTTCAATTTGTTCATTAAATTATCGTCGGTAGGTAAATATAAAGTTCCCTGTCGATATACGGCCGAACGGACTTTTTCTTTCCTTTTTTCTTGGTCTCAGGCATTTCTTACTTCCTCCTGGGCTCTTGGTCGCGAGAGAATTGTCGACTTAGCAGCGTGTGTTCTCGTTACAATAAATATCGCTTTTGCGGATCTTGCTGCATTTTGTGGGCAAAAATTTGTTTTGTTAGTTCTGGTGAATCCAGTGTCAACCGTTGTTGGTTGGATTTGTGCCCATAAAACCCGACATAAGGTACCACTCACCACGAGGCCGCCCTACAACAAAGGTAAAACTTTAAATAATCTTCACTAATTTTCTATATCTCTACCTCACTGGGAAACCTACTTAGACATGCTTCTCTCTTTTTTTTAGGCCTCGTAATCGTCCTCGTACTCGCACTCATCCTTGTTTTAATTTCATCTCATTATATTCACACTCTCACCCTCAACGTCACCGTCTTCGTCGCTGTTAGTGTGCTGGGTGTTTTCCTACATCATCCTCACATACCGGGTGATTCATTGCCAGTGGAAGTCCAAGGTATCATAACCCCGGACCTTGGTTAAACAACGCAGGTTTACTCCTCGCTTTGGTTGGATTATTATCTGCACTGGAGAGCAGTATCCCTATCCAAGACTCGCCTGACATAACTCCCAGTTGCTGCCTGGCTTCGTGTCCTTTTGTGGATGCTCCTGTATGATTGGAGTAGTAAATATTCCCCTGCATAATCGTTGGAACCAGTCACTGGTGCTGCAGAGACCGCTCAGATAAGCTTAATTTTAAGTTATGCATGTTACATAGTTAATCCTTATCTGATTTAGCCTGATCTCATATAGTATATATTTTATTTGGAAATTTAGCTTAGGTGGTAGCAATTATCACCGCCTATTTTACTTATTCTATTCCGCTACCAGATAATTACTTTACTCACCTTAGTAGACATTACTACTTAGTTTTTTTTTCCTTGTTATTTAGTTTGGCGTACTGTTAGGTAACTTGTTAGTTAATTGCTTTAATAAGGTACATAAATTATTTAATTACAATTCTTGCTGACCTTTTCCCTGTTCTTTTGTTATAGTTTATAAATTTATATTACTTCGATATAGGTAACGGCAATAATTAATAGACTCTAGGTTCGCTTACAAAACTTTTGATAGTATTCATACTTTGTTTATGCTAAGCTCAATTGCCCTTGTTACTAGTTAAATGGCCTTTATTCGCTTACGCTTTACTTAATATTGTTTCCCAACAATCTAAAGAATATTAAAAACATATTTAATCGATTAGGCACTTAATTTGAGTTATAAGATATAAGTTTTATGTAATTTATTTCTTCGAAAGTCTGTACACCGAACCAATAGCGCTATCGGAGAGGGTTATCACTATCCTTATTATTTAAACCTATAGTTAAAACTATTTTGCCAAACATACCTAAGAGGTGCATAATCGGCCAATATTTATTTACAACTAAATTGATTTAGCGATTGTAGCCTTTAGGCACCGGCCATTTAGATAAATTAAAGTTACCGTTTGTATAGTTACTTTCTTAGGGCTTTTATTTGTACCTTTTTCCCGTTTTTTGTACTGTAAGGTTCCGGCGTCTCTCCAGCATTCTTGCGTACTGTCCATCGGGTTGTAAAACGGGTGGCGCCTTAAGAGAATTATTTTCAGTTATATCAACCCCACCCAAAATCTATTAAAATTTTATTTTACCACCCACAAGCGGGTAGCACAATATCGGCATCACCAGTGTTTGCCATTGTCGGTGAACCTATTCTTTTATAAAAACCGAATAGAACCCAAAGGGAAACAAAATTAAGTATCACAAATACTGGTTTAATAATTATTAATAAGAATCATAAAAGCCAGTATACATAAAATAAACTATAAGTTCGTCAAATTATTATTATTTCGTGGTTATTATGCCAAAACTTACAAATATTACCTTCTTAGACAAAAATAATTACATTTATAATTTTTTAGTCGATAATCTTCCATTACAAGAAAGAGTAAATCTTACATTTTTAGTTGGATGGATGTCCAATACACAATGCGAGACAAGTCAGGGAGTGGCTTAACGAGAATTTCCCCAATCATTGGATAGGTCGAAACAGTCCATTAATTCATTGGCCACCCCGATCTCCGGACCTTACTCCACTTGATTCTTTTCTGTGGGGCTTTATTAAGTCCAAAGTTTATAAGACACGGCCAAATAACCGGGAGGTATTGTGCACTAGAATAAGGGAAGCGTGTGAGGAGATTAACGTGCATCAATTACGAAATGTTGTAAAAAAAATGATTACTTTTTTTTATCAATTGTTTATATTAGAGTAATTGTTGTTTATTTTGTGTATACTGGTTTTTATGATTCTTATTAATAATTATTAAACCAATGTTTGTTATTTAATTTTGTTTCCCTTTGGTTCTTTTCGGTTTTTATGAAAGAATGTTCATCGACAACGGCAAACACTGGTGATGCCGATATTGTCATAACTTTTTTAGGGTCGAACTTTTTTTCGCAAAAATTGGTACAAATGCATTTGAGGGATTCCTAAATCCAGTGGTGCAGTCTGATTTTTTATAAAAAAATCGCTAACAAAATTTTGCTATTTTTCACTTAAAAAAAATCGTAGCAGGCCTTGGAAATCAAAATTTCGTCTTCAAATTTTGCATCAAGATAGAGCTTTTGGAGATCTATCTTTTAAAAAAAACTCGGTTCAAATCGGTCCATAAACAACTTTTGTACGCGAGTGTTTCCATTCTTAATGGGTCACCCTGTATGTATATACGATTAAATTTTTAAATTTATGTATTTAATATTTGAATTTAATGTTTGAAGATGCAATTTGGCGAAATTTTAGCTGTATGCAACTCACAATGCGCTTTGTCGTTATGTTGGTTTCCTCCTCAACTCTGGAAATGCGATGGGTCCGTCTGCTGATATAGGTCGTAGATACTTCCGCGTTGATGTCCAGAAGCTCGTTCTAACTGCTATTCACTATTTGATTTTTTAACTTTATTTATTTCACTACCTTTTAGCCTGTTCAGAGTTTAGTGTTGAATTTTATGTTTACTGATAGTAATGATTACAAACTTTTCGGATTTTCAACCATGTATAGACACTGTGTGATTCTGACGTTGGACTTTACTTGCTGTGACTGACGTTTCACGTTTCAGCTGGCTGATAGGTAATTTCCACAAACTTATTGATTTCTATTGATATTCAACTGTTATTTTAGGTACTAAACTGACGATGTTACTGCTTTGGAAATTTATGAGAGACTAGCTACTTTGAGCTCGATTTTTGCTTTTAACTGAAAACAAATGAAGTGTTACCATGGAAATGTCAACTAAACTTTTGAGAATTTTTATTTTCAAAATACTGACTTTCTGCATGTTTTAAACTGCATGACTAGAAAGGTAGGCAAGTCCGCTTGCGCGGACTAGACCTTTCTCTCGGGCCTTCTACCCTCAGGCTCGAGCACCGCGGTCCATTATCTGTGGGTTAGTAAATAACATAAGATTTTTCAAAAAAAAAAAGAAAAAATGAGTGCAGTTTATCTACTATTTAATGTATAAATTTAAGATCATAATTTTGACAGTTGAGACGTCTCATAGAACGGTTTTAAAACTATACTACTACAAACTTATTATACATACAAAAATATCTTTCATTTTAACCTTTACTGTGATCCACACCCCTTTTATGTGTTTTTTCTATATTACAATTAAATATTTCTATTTATTTCAAAATTTTTATGTTTGTTCTTTTTTTACGTTTTAATTTTTCATGATAACAAATCATAACAATATATACACATATATACACACATCTTACTATCATTATTGCGTCCTGAAACGGGTAATTCGCATTTAATGGTATATACGGCGAGATATTGCGTCCGTATATCGGAAACAACATTGTATTTCCAATTCTCCACTAATATTGTATAAATAATCACATGAAAAAACTAAAAAAAATTGGAAGTTACCAATTTCACAAAGTAATCTATTTTAATCTACCTTAATTATTGCTCAAGTACGATATTACGAACGATTCTTGTAAATCTTTCAGGAGATATCCGCCTTAACAACCGTTAATAGTTCTGGCAATAGGATCAATATTTATTGCCTTGGATGGGGATTAGCGGGATAACGCAGAAGACGGGGCCGCCCTACCCTACCGTCGCTCTACGTGTGTTTATCGGCGGCATTGCAGGAATTTGTTTAATGGACGATAAATTCTCGCCCGCCGCGTAATTATTAATAATTTAGCGGGACAAATAATCGATCCTATTCGACTGCTGATTTATTACCGCTCGGGAATTACAGCCTTGTTTTGTAACGCGGCCTCATGTAATACATTGCATCGCGTCGGACTTGTCAAGGAAAAAATAATCGAAAATACGGTAAATTGACTGGATAATAGAATGTTTTGGAGGTGTGGTAATAGTCGATTAGTATGGGAAGAGTCGCTCTCGCATTTTGAAAACAGTGTTTCATTGAGAATTAGGAACTTAAGGGTGGCGTTTTGTAGACAAGAAATCACACTTTTAGGAAAGCAATGACAGAACAAAAAAATCCATTCAGCTCTTAGCGTAATGCCAAACTAGAACAACTCTATAGCACCACATGGCAATCGGCGTGAGGATTTCTTTAATCGATAACTACATGTTCGCAGGATATTCGCAGGTCTATTATCGGTCAGAGCCGTATTAAGGCAAATCAGGGTAACGAATAAGGACAGTCAGATAATTTCAATATCATCATAACAAATTAGGATGTTTTAATAAGGTTCATTAGGGTATTGGTAAATATTATTTCCAGTTAAAGTAACACATTATCAAAATAAATTATATTGTTTCTCATGTGGACTGTTTATAATTCAAATATATATATTTTTATACTCAGGATCTCTAATTTCGTCGGTAAATGAAAATAAAGTGAGTGTTTCTAAAATAAGTCCGTTCCTTGCAAATGAACAACTTTTATTAAGCAACTGATTTTGACTAAAAAATTAATTAATAAAATTAACCTTAAATGCGTTGTATGTTGCAATATTACTTAGCTGGCGCATAAAAATTTTCTGATTAAGAACTAACATATATGGTATTAATGTACGTAGAATGTCAGTACAATTTAAATGTACATGTCGTTTGTATCCGGTCCGGTACCGTAACAGACGACATCCTAACAGTAGAACAGTGCAAGAGACAGTTCAAAAGTAACGGAATGCAGGGAATGTCCACTTGGCATATGAAGGTCATGGACGAGAAAGGCCACAACATGTTTTCGACAACGAAACCTGGTGGAGGAAGATCCGAGCCGCAGTACTCGCTACATCGGCTGAGTATACCGTGTGGCGTGTATTACGGGAACAATTATTACATCCCTATCATGTACAAAGGATTCAGTCATTAAATGACAATGATTTTCAGCCCCCGTGGACTCTCGCTCTCTTCCAATTTACCCTTGGTAGCAAGCAGATCGTGGAAGAATTCTGCAAACCTTTAGGAACGACATTGTGCGTGAACTTCGAGTTGGTCAAAGGCACGTGGCAATTCATGTCCACGACGTGGCTTTTACTTGATTATTACTTCTTTTAGTGAAGTTTAAGAACCCGTACTGTTGTTTTTTTAAATTTTCATTCGATGGGGACATCGCCTGCATTTGATGATTTCGAAGAGGGTGTATAAAAATTTCCGATTACGTCACAGACGGGCAGAGTTTTTTCTGGGCCACTGGCAAATTTATTAGTCTGGATCGGAATATGGTCGTCTCACAAATTTATATTTTTCTTGTTACAATAAAAGCAGCTTACTTCCTCACTCCTTGTGGCAACTAAATTCAACCTTCTCTGTATTCACACAAATGTTAGGAATGTAAAACTAAACGTATATTATTTTTGTGTTCTTTGATTTTTGGGAATTCAAGTTGTAGCAAAAGTTATCGTTCATATAATTTTTATCTCTTACCTTATTATCTTTCTTATTCCACACTACATACATACCACTTTGAAAAGGTCAGATCTAATTGATCACGATTTTACCATAATACAGGGTGTTATTTTATTTTTGCTTTCGGTTTCCATTCACAATATATATGATCTGGTTGTTATCCAAATTTTTTCGTATAAATTTACTTAGTAAAATGATATTATAGTAGTAATATTACAGCTTGTAATATTACTGACTTAGTTAACTTTAACATTAGTTGTAAATATTAACTTTAAGAATCTTTGTATATTACATTTTATTACATAATCATCGACAACTAGATTGATTATTACCGAACATCCGTTCATTGTAAATAAATGCGTTCTGACTCAAGATAACGTTCGATTGGATCCAGGGCATCGCAACAATCACCATCTTTGGGAGGAAGTTGTCATGGAGTCTGTCGACCGATAATCACTTGGCCATTCACATCTGACAGATGACCATACACCTCCTCAGATATATTACAACTTGGAACAGAGTAAGACCCATATCGTTGCCAAATCTTGTCACAATCTATCATCACATCATTGCTGCTGCTTTCAAAGTTATTATATAGAGATATCTAGTCAATTCTTGATCTATTACGTCTAGTGTTGTCGAGAATTTTAACTTGGTATTTATTGCTGTTCTCTAAAAATTGATTTATGTAATATTTATTTAAAGCACTAACTGTAGATTTATATGTATTAAACCTGTTTTAAGAATCTTTTGTTTAAGTCTCATTCCTTCCTCGTAGAATAAGAGCATATCTACACATAAAGGATTTTGTACTACAATCTCAGGATCTTGCTGTAATCTCACTGCAACCCGATTATAGTTTAGCTGGATGCTTCCTGTTTAAATGTACTTGGTTTTTTTTGCAGCCAATTATCTCAAGAAGTTATTGATTCACTTTGAATAAAAAGTAAATAACGTTACAACGTTTAAATGGTACTGCTTATTTAGAGTTTTTAACAAACGCCTTACCGGATTTGTTGGAAGGCGTCCCTTTACAAATCCGTGCCCAAATGTTCTTCATACATGATGGTATCCCTCCCCATGTTTCTCGTGCAGTTTGTGAGTGTTTACATACCAACTTTCCGGAAAGGTGGATAGAACGAAATGGCCCACCACGAAGTCTGGATCTGTCTTGACCTTTTTGTTTGGAGATGTATGAAACAAAATGTGTACAGAACGCCTATTGTCGATGCAGCAAATCTTCAACGGCGTATTTTTGCTGCAGCTAATGAAATTCGACAAATGCCGGGAGTATTTGCGTATGCGAGCTAATTATGACCATGGTTTGGAAGAATGTTTATTAGCACAGGGAAACAACATTGAACAATTTTTGTAGAACATATCGTCTATTGGTAAGTAATTCGTATATTCTCTTAATTTTTGTATTACTTTTAAACGAAATTGGAATAAATGTCGGTATTTTTGAACACGAAATATAAACCGTTAAAATCGTCATCAGCGCTTTCAAACTGCAGCGCGCGGCAGCTTCAATATCAAAGGTACAGCTGGCTGCCGCACCAGGGACGTCTTTAAATCTGTTTAAACCTTCATGTGAACTTTTTTTTTCAATTTAAAATGTAATGTTTAGGCCATTAATTGCTTAATAAAATTTGCTCATTTTTGTGTCTTCCATCACCCTTTTCAGGAAAAAATGAAGTTTGTTTACCTTGAAAGTATAGAAATGTTTATTTGCATCGTTTCATTCAGTTATCTGCATCCAACCGAAACCGAAACGTATCAATTACAGTTTCGGACCGGGACAAAAGGGAACAGGAATTAGCGGAACGATGATCTAACGAACTGATTTCAGCAGTGCCCGGGCGCCAATACGGTAAAGATGTCACATCGCGCCCCGCATCGGATTATCTATGATAGATAAACTCTGTTCCGTGCCAAGTCGGAGAGCGGAGTTCCAATCGAACAATTACAGGGATCTAATTTATCGAGTCTCTCGCTAGCTTCCCGCCGCCGACAACGGCCCGGAAGCAGCTCACAACGCTCAGGTAATCTGCTCTATTCGGCGGGCTGCCATACGTGACGGCAATGCCGATCGCCGAATTTGCGACTGATATCCAGATCGAAATTTTTGGCGGTGTTTGATAGATGGGGCGTGATAATTGCGCCGTACTCGGAATAACAACAGCCGCGTTGCGGCTACTGCTGCGGCAACCGTAGGAATAGTCAACAAACAACGGGAGATTGAAGTGTGCGGTAGGATTGCAGCTTCTGTTGGTTTACTTTAGCCGGAATCGATTAAAAATATATAAAAGAGTACGGTTAGTTCGACTAGAATAAAAGTCGTATAAATTTGCTCTGGCTCTTTTGGTCTAAAACATTACGTTTTAAATTGAAAAAAAATTCACATAAAATTATACGGACATTTTCCGTACATTAACACCATATCTGCTAGTTCTTAATCACAAAGTATTTTATACGCCGGCTAAGTAATACTGCAACATACAACGCACGTGCACAAGATGCACAGGGTCGACTTACATTTGTGGTTAATTTTATTAATTAATTTTTTAGAAACCACAAGCTTTTATACCATCAGTTGCTTAATAAAAGTAGCTTATTTTCGTGACCTCTCTAGGAGCGCACTTATTTCAGAAACACCCTGTATATGAAGAACTATGGCAAAAGTCAATTTCCACTAAGAAAATGTATGTATGTATATTACATATATACGATATTACAAATCTTTTAAAAGGAGCTTAAAGTTTCTTTTGGCATGTTATCTAAGAAAGAGAGAGTAATATGACACACATATAGCGAAATATGACAAAATTTTATTTTCACAAAGAACCGTCTAATGGTACAATAATATTTTTTTTAACATATAGAGTAAACTGCGATAATACGACAATTTGTTACGGTACATCAGCTAAGAATGAGTGTAATATGGCAGAGATATTGAAGGATATGGCAAAATATAATTTTGATTACAATAATAAAATTTGGTAAAAGGTGCTTATTAATTTTTATTAACCTGGAATATCCTGGGATACTATTGCAACTCGTGGAATATTAAGAATGGTATTTATACGCACAAGTATTGGGCAAAATTTAATTTCAAACAAAATATTTTTTTAGAAAATAACTAGTACAAATATGATAAAATAAGCTTTTAATTATAAACTAGGGTAATACAACAACTTTTTATGGATTATCGTCTAAGAATGGGGATAATATGGTACATATATTAAAGAATACAGTGCTATTTTTTTAAAACCTGACATAGGTCAACTTTTTTATTTAAAATGATAGACTAGTATTTCCAAATGCAAAGTTGTAGGAAATAATTTGATTAAGAAAAATTTACAAATAATTCTTTCCGGTGTTGCCAGATTTCTGCAGTAGCTACTAAAACGATATTTTTTTAAATGGCAACACCGTATTTTTTAAAATAATTTTACAAACCTTCAAATTCTAAATAGAAAATGTTATATCACATTTCTTTATTGAAGTAACCGTTTTCGAACAATCAGCAAAAACAACGAAAATAATCTGTAGTCGGCAGGAACTAAGAGAAGTTAACATGGCAATAGTAGGTCATCATTATTGTACTGTCATTGTGATATTTGACAGCTGTTGTATTTGAATGTGTATAAAAAATATCGTTTTAATTCAGTTGCTAAAGATGAATCAATTCCACAATCAATCCACAAGAAAAAGTTGAATTAATTTTTAAGCCTCTTCCAAATCCGGAGTATCTAAAAAATAACTTAGTTAAACTAAAAACAACTGGTAGTGTGTGCCTATGTATCTGCAAAGGGCTGAAACATCTTAACAACTTGATTAAAACATTATTTTTATACACATTCAAATACAACAGCTGTCAAATACCACAAAGGCAGCACAATAATGATGGCTCCTTTCAAACAACACAATTTTTGTTTAATATCCAAGGCCTACTATTGCTATGTTAGCTTCTTTTAGTTCCTGCCAACTGCAGATTATTTTCGTTGTTTTTGATGGTTGTTCTAAAACGGCTACTCCAATAAAGAAATTATGTTAAAAAAATACGGTGTTGCCATTTAAAAAAGTATCGTTTTAGTAGCTACTGCAGAAATCTGACAACACTGGAAAAAATTATTTGTAAATTTTTCTTAATCAAGTTATTTCCTAAAATTTGGATTTGGAAATACATCTATTACTTCAAATAAAAAAGTTGGCCTATGTCAGGTTTTAAAAAAATAGCACTGTATAGCGAAAATTCACATTTCATTAAAAACAGTGTAGAAAGCACAAATATGAAAAAGGAGTTTTTCGAATCCAATTTTCGCGCACTCCTGGGAAATACCCGGATTTGTCCTTTTTTGGTATGGTAGACAATGTATAAACAATTTTTTTCCATTAATTTCCATTTTACAGAATTTGTGCATTATAAATAGGTAGCAAAAAAAACAGAGTAAATGACAAATAGTTTTATGCCTGAATAAACTTTAAATGAATAGGACCCGTTCTAAAAAGTTATTATTTTAATGAAAATCAAATTTAATATCAATAACAAAAACAAAACAATATGAATAGGTTTATTTATGTCGATTTTATATAACTGAAATAATATTGCGAAACTATAAATTTTTCAAATATTTCCAGTTGAATAAATTTTATAACGCAACAGGTATTGCTATTATGAAAAACGCTTTCAGTGCGTGGAAAAATTGATTGTATTAATATAATAATTAAAAACTCCTGCCATTATCAGAGTTTTCTAATTGAACGCTTACAAGCAAACATTGACAACAGCAACTGTAACAGTGCATAAATAACTGAAAATATTGAAACTGATTTTCACAATTTTTAACTGTACTAGATAATTAAATATATCTGCGTATTTTCATGCTCAGTTACATCACTGTTAAATTACTATTGAACTGGAAGAAAAAATACGTACCAATAGGTGGAATAGAAAGCACAGACCCATTTCATCAGGAAAAGCTGATTAGAAAAATAGGACTTCTAAAAGATGCGGCATAACTAAGGATTGATAGTAGGTACCATGAACGAAATGAACTTGAGGGATAGAGAAAGTTCTTCAATAAAGAAGACAACGGATCTTTGGTGGACTGTACAGATGTTCATGGATTGATGAAGGAATTGACACATATCCAACAAATTTGAGGAGTCAAGATTGGTCGTAGACTCTTCGAAACAGAGCTTGAAAGCGGTACAACAGAAAAGAAATGAATATGCTTGTATGTCCTATTACAGTCAACCACATTAAAAGAAGGTTATGAAAATATGAAATGCTTTCTGCAGAAAATTAAATATGCAGAGCTCAATTGGCAAGTTTGTGGTGATTTGAAGATCCTATCAATCGGTTTGGGGCAGCAGTTAGGATTTACTAAGTATCCTTGTTCCTTGTGTCTATGGGATAGTCGAGATGACATTTCACCACAACAACGACAAATATTGGGAGAACAATATGGTTGAGTTTTCCCAACGTCATTCAAAACGTTTTAGGGAACCATAAAATCCAGGATTACGATACTATTGTAGCAGAACTGATAAGAGACTATGAATGTTCAGGATCTAAAAATTCATTTTTCTCATGTACAAATTTATTCAATTGGTTCAGGTAGATTCTCACCTGGACTACTTTCCTGAAAACTTAGGTGATTATAGATCACGGGAGCAGGGAGAACGCTTTCATTTCATTCAAGGTCTGAAAGAAATTGATAGAACTGAATTAGATACTAGCACAAATGGAATGTTAATATGATGGAGGAGTTCTATTGGTTACTGAAAGGAAAATATGAATACAGTAGTTCGAAAATAATCCGAAACCCACCGCGCAGGTCGTTCAAGGACAAACGAGTAGGTACGTTAGAAACGTAGGAAATACTTTAAAGTTTGAATTTTTACATTTTGCATTTTTGCTTGCCATGCAAGGTTATATAATTTTAAATAATCAAACTGATTTTTTTTTCAAAATATTGATATAGGAGGAGCCAGAAAACTTAACCAGTGTCGGACTTGTCTTCAATACGTTAAAGTAGATTGGAATAAGTCTTAGACTGGTCCAGTTAAATTCGTCAAACGGATATTTTTATACAGGGTGGTAATGATAAGTTTTGCCAAACTTTATTGGCGAATCTACCGATAAAAATAATCAACTTTTAACCTATAAAAACTTTTGATAGGACGCTTCGCTACGGAGATACAGAGTGTTAAAAATTTCAAATATTTATATGATTTTTGCTGTAACTTCACTGATAAAAAATATTTAGTGATAAAATTTGGGGGATGACATTTTTTTAGTAGAGACTATTTTTTCATGGATAACTTATTCCAAAATACAATCCAGTGGCGTAATTATTGGGGGAGTAGGGGATCTTTTTGTAAAAAGTACCTTCTTATTTGATTTCCCAATTATCTAAAGACCAGTAAATTTTACGAATACTTTACAAAAATACTTTATTACCACAATTTGATTGTACATTTTAAAGCCATTTAAAATTATTTAAAAAACCAGTGGCGTACGATATTTTTTTTCAAAAAAGGTACCTTACTCCCTCAATAACTACGCCACTGGAGTGTATTTTGGAATAAATTATCCATGAAAAAATAATAATCCCTACTAAAAAATGTCATCCTCCAAATTTTATCACTCTTTTATGCCAGTGAAGTTACAAGTAAAATAATATAAATATTTGAAACATTTAACGCCCTGTATCTCCGTAGGAGGCGTCCTATCAAAAATTTTTATTAAAAACTTGACTATTTTCATCGGTAGAATACGCCATTAAAGTTTGGCAAAACTTATAGGGTGATTCAGAATTTATCAAAAAAAAAAATTCTGGATGTACAGGGGATCCTCAGAAATACAATTTTGCAAAGAAAAAATTAAAAAGGGCAATTCGGAAATTATTTAAAAATACACTTCTGCATGACACTGGAAACTGGTCCACTGTAAAACCTGACCTCGCAGAATACGACCGACATGGCGGTGTGATAAAAACGGACAAAAAAATTTCGCAAGAAAGGAAATAAATAGAATTTTATAACATCTATTTTATATCGGCAATTTCAACTGCTTTTGCTATTGATATTATTAATTAATAAAATTAATTTGTGTTTTTAAATAATAAAATCATTTGACATACCCGATGTTATTGTTGAAAATTTTATCCACCAACGTGTAAACACATTTGGGTCCGTCTTAATTTCTACGAACTATTACAAATGTTGTCTTGCTTCACCATAACACAAATGCTTCACCATAATACAAATGTTGTCTTGCTTCACCAAAAATTAAAACGATATCCATCAACTCCGAGTTGCTATACGCGCAAACCATTTTTGACATTAAGTAATAAAAAAATATTGTAAACGCCACAGATAACAGGTAAACACTATCGCAACGACGATTGCAAAATCGGATTTCAGTATTCGGAGTCGCTGAGGCCACGTGGCTCTCCACGCGTATTGCAAATGACGCTAGAGACTACGGTTGTCCAGCTATGTAGTGGTTGAATGTACTATAACTTCAATAATTTTTTTCTCGGAAACTAAGGATTTTACAAAATTTTTTTTTACGATATTGACTCCATTTCTCATGCCGCATCTATTCCCAAATTTTTTTGGATAAGTTGTGAATCACCCTGTAATTAAAACCCTGTATAAATGGCTCTCTAGCAATATTTTGTATTTTGTCATAGATTTTTCTCAAATAACTTCATTACAGAGGACTAAAAAAACTGACTAGTGTTCAGTGCATTAAATTGCATGAGATTAAGACATTATCCGATCCAAATGAATATTTTCAAAACATTGTTGATGCCGAGTAGTTGGCTTTTCAGGATTTATCAGCGATTTACTCAAATCCTGTAGGTGCTGGAGCAAAATCAATGACGGATTTGGATTCAACGCACCAAAATATACATGAATAACCTAGTTGGGTCTTCAGGTTAGCCAACTTTTTTATTTTGAGTGCCAGTGTAATTATTATTAGGCTACTGATTTTTCAGATGATGTTAATTATCTGCACAACGTATGATATTACATAAATGATGCCCCCTTGCTCCTCCAAGCGACACCCATGCTCAAAATCTCACTCAATTAAATGATCTGTTGTTATTGTTATCTTGTAATATTCTTCTATTGTTCTAGTAAAATACCCGATTAAATAAAAACCGTACTATATTTCTACCTATTAAGTTTTTTTTTCTTTTTATTAAAATAACCCGTCCTAAATCGTGCCTAGAGGACACATTCCCGCCACAAGCCCGGCCAAATACCCGAATAAATCAGCATAAGCACCGCTGCACCTCACAGAGAAAGAAAATCACTTTATTTTTTAAAGCCGACCACCCGAGCAGTCGTTATTTATCACTACAATAATCCAGAAGTGCCATTTCCGGTCCCTCCCCGTAACTCGGGGATTATTCCGAGGTGGGAACCCTATATTTTAATTCGCGGGCCTTTCGAGCCCTTCCTTTAGAAAACGGCACGTCATAAATCCCCCAAAAGAACGGAAATTCGCCTATATCAAATATAATTATTTCGAGCGCCGGCTCATTTACGGCTAGGGCAAGATAAATTCGGGCCCGAATTTCCCAATTATTATTTGCCGTCGGATGGGGTGGGGCGCCAAGGGTTGATAGAGAGGGAAGTTATATGAATGGCGGTAATCAAGGTGAAGTAGTTGCCATAGAAGATCCTTAAAATATATAATGTACAAAGAATCAGTGGCGGCTGGTGCGGGGGCTCCGGGTCGAAGCCCTCCTAGACATTTTCTCAGGAAAAATTAATTTAAAATTATATAACATCAAATAGATGAGTTTCATGAAATACATTAAAAAGGGAAAGTTAAAGGACCCCGCCTTGGTCTTTCGGTGAAAGTTCCTGAAAAATTGACATGTTCAGGGCAAAATGATGTGCAAAATCCAACTTGACAACCTTCTCGTGGTGCACATGGGGTTACTCTAATGCAGGGATGCACATAACGCGGCCCGCGGGCCGCATGCGGCCCGCTGTCGATGTTTATGCGGCCCGCCAACGAATTTTAAAAGTATTCTACTTTCCGCTCTCTGGTCCAAGCATATTATTACGAGACTAGAAATCTGTCGCATCAACTAGATTACAGATTCGCGAAAGACGTCGATCCCCAAACAAAGTGGATGGTTCTCGATGTTTGGTAACTCGTATAAATACGACGCATCGCCGGCTACCGGGGCAGTTAAGTTTTGACTACGGATAAGCGAACGTTATACTGTTTGAGAACTGTAATCTGTGACGAGTAAATATTTCGTCGTTCGAACTTGGCTTTTACCGACTGTAACATATAATATTAATTTTGATATGGATAAACCAGGCCCCAGTAAGAAACGTAGTCGTAAGGTTGAAGATGAAAATCGACAGTTTCATGATATTTGGACCGAAAAATACTTTTTTATTTCATCGCATAACAAAATTGTCTGTTTAATATGCAAGAGTAGTGTTTCTATTCCGAAGGAATATAATGTGAAAAGGCACTATGAAACCCAGCATCCAACTTTTACCAAATTAACTGGCGAAAATCGAACGCAAAGAATTTCCACTTTACAACGGGAACTAATAGGCCAGCAATCTATGTTTACAAAACCAATTCAAGATGCTGAAACAGCCACTGAAGTTAGCTTTGAAATATCTCGAATAATAGCGAAAACTTGTCGGCCTTTTAAAGATGGTGAGTTTGTTAAGCAATGTTTGGATATCGCCGCAAAAAAAATTTGTCCGGAAAATGTAAAGAAGTTTGAAAAAATTCAGTTAAATCGGATGACTGTTCAAAGAAGAATTACCGCATTAGCAGATAATATAGAAGAGCAATTAGCTACGAAATCGAGAAGTTTTGAGTATTTTTCTATAGCGCTCGACGAATCTACAGATATAAGTTCAACTGCTCAACTATTAATATTTTTACGAGGTGTAACGCAAAATTTTGAAGTGAGTGAAGAACTGATTGGTATGAGTTCTTTGACAAGTCAAACCAGGGGAAGTGACATGCTCAAAGCTCTTCTAGAAAAATGTTCTATAATGGATTTGGATTTAACGAAAATATCTGGAATTACAACTGACGGAGCACCTTCAATGGTTGGAAGTACATCTGGGATAGTAACTCTGTTAAAAACATATTTACAAACTAAAAACATAAATACCAAGGAATTAATGCAGTTTCATTGTATTATACATCAAGAGGCCCTCTGTTCAAAATTATTGGGATTTGAAAATGTTATGAAAGTTGTAGTACCTACCGTAAACTTTATAAAATCACGAGGTCTCAATCACCGACAATTCAAACAATTTCTCGAGGATATTGAAAGCGAATATGGTGATCTCCTGTTTTACACTGAAGTAAGGTGGCTAAGTCGTGGGTTGACACTACAGCGATTTCTTAACTTGATTGAAGAAATCCAACTATTTCTGGCGGAAAAGAAAAACGACGTCCCCGAACTCGACAACCCTGATTGGCTGTGTGACTTAGCGTTTCTTGTAGACATCACAAATCACTTGAATGTCTTAAATACGCGACTCCAAGGCAAAGATCAATTGATTTCGCAGCTATACTCTCATGTTTCGTCCTTTCAATGCAAATTGAGTCTTTTCAGGACACAAATCAATTCAGCCAATTACGGCCATTTTCCGAACTACAAAAAAATTATGGAGAAGTTCAATAAAACTGACGTCAATTTCGCTCATGTTGAAAAAATTGATATTTTGATACAAGCTTTTGAAAATCGTTTTGTAGACTTCAAAAAAGTTAAACCGCTATTGGACATTTTCAGCAATCCTTTCAACATTTCACCCGAAAATGCGCCGGAATTAATGCAGCTGGAATTAATAGACATGCAAAATGATGATAATTTAAGAAACAAATTTAATGAAGGTAATTTACTCAACTTCTACCGTTGCGTTGATAAAAACGCTTATAAAGAGTTGCGAATAAATGCATTGAAATGCGCAAGCTTATTTGGATCGACGTATATTTGTGAACAAACGTTTTCAGTGATGAAACTTAACAAAACGAAAAACCGAAACCGTCTGGCAAATGAAAATTTGGAAGCAATTATACGTGTGGCTACAAGTAATGTGGAGCCAAATATAAAAAAACTTGTTAGTTCAATGCAATGTCATGCATCAAAATAATAAAACATGAAATATTACATTGTAATGATTACATAATTATTACAACAAACATTTTTGAAGGTTATTTTATTTTTATCAATGTATTTCATACTATTTAAAAAAAAAAATTTTGTGTTAATAAATATTGTTTGTAGTGGCCCGTCCTTGGCTTATATTTTTCCCGAGTGGCCCCTGTTCCCTATAAGTCTGTGCATCCCTGCTCTAATGTCAGCGGTAATTGTCGTTATTCTATATTTGTGAGAATATTTCACAGATTTCTATCAAATATATGCTAATCATTGTTAAAAAAGCTACATTATGTCAAAAATGTTATATTGAACATTGAATACGTGAGCTCCTTGTAGCTCGCCCCTAAATTGGCAAAGTGTTTACAGCGGTGGTCAGGGTTACCGTCGCGCAGCACTGAACGGTGGAGTGAGAGTAGCGCATATTTACAATGCAGTTTGGGCTTTGGATTAAAGTCTGTCCGTAACCAAAGAATAGTTATTCACAGCTTTTTTTTATCATATATAACACATTTTTGGGATATGGATTTATTATAGCAAAGTAAGCATAACTATTATCCGTATTTCTGATAATAAAAAATTCTCCCAGTATTCAAAATCCGTTTTTTTCGTTCTTTTTGTAATTATTTCAATTATTATTAATCCGTTTTATATTTCAGGCAGTTTACTGAACAGTTTTGGAGCTAAGTAGTCGGAGCTATATTTATTGACTGATTGTTTTTACACATCGCGGTCTGTAGATTCTATTTTCATTGCTTCTAGTTTGATAAGAGATTTGATGATATATATATATATATTTAATGGATATTACATTTCTTTTTGCGGTGGTTAGCGGGCTGAGGTAATACAATTAATTGTCTAGGGTCAAAAACATTTGCTTCTGAGAACAGAGTGTCACTAGAGTAAACTGATGGTCTTCCAGAGATAATTTTAATATCCATTTTTGGATGGCATTAAGGTTATTTAGATACACATCTTTAACATTCCCCCAACCAATAATTCCATACATCACCTGAGAGTGAACAAGTGAAAAATACAGTATTTTCAGATGATTTATATCGAGAAAATTCTTTAGATGTATAACTGAAAATGTAGTTAATTTGTAAATCCCATTTTAAATGTTCATCTATCATTATACTCAAGTATTTAACTGATTTAGATTCTCGAATGTAAAGGCTTTCGTTTATTTTTAGGAGTACCATGTTAGGTAGACTATTATTCTCGTACGAAGTAAATGCTAAATATTGTTTTTTATATAAAGGGTAAGTAAATTAAATCTAAACCATTTTTCGATTAATGAAAAGCCATTTTCACTTACAGTTTTTTCATACATTAATTCGATTACTTATGTGGGTATTGTTGAGTAAAAATTAGAACAGGCAAGGTAAGTATACTGTTTATAGAACGGCATTAGATGATCCGAGGTTTTGAGAAAAATCATTGAGTACCTATATTTAGATAAAAATTTGAAAATTTTCTTTGTAAATAAGGGAAATATAAGATTTACAGAATAGTATAAAGAAGAAAAATAGATGGTAGAAACATAAATATATACAGGGTGTCCCACCAGGAATCGTCACTATCGATATATCGGAAAGAACTTATTCGATAGATCTGAAAATTTGGCAAATACAGCTAACACAGTTATGTCACTTCCGCTTATACCGGAAGTCTTATTTTAAATGCGACACCGTATATATTATTGTATTTTCGGATTCTACGTGAAATTTGAGGGTTATGCACTTTATTAAATATTACCTATACCTAGGAGTTACAAATTTGGATATATTAATTTTTAAAGAAAAAAATTGACAGATGCTAGTAACTCTTTTCTGGAGGGTGATATCAAGTGGATTGTTGGCACTTACAAAGGACATAGGTAACACTAAATTATGGTACCTATACCAACAAATTAAAATATTTAATACTAGGTGTTTCATTTTTGCTGTTACATTTTGATAACTTCAAACAGCTATAACTTTGTTAACTTAAATGGAATATCCTGCATTTTTTAAAATTTCCTTTCAAGCCATATAAGCATTGTTAGGATTGCCGTTACTACTTTTTGAGATATTTTCTTATTTTTGGACTGTTTTCCTCGTACCAGACCTGTTGTCAAATTGGTCATGACCAGAAACACTCCAAAAAATTTAAATAACTTGACATTTGTCAAGTTAGTTTTCAAATTATTGTTGTGTTTGGCGAAAATTTAAATAAAAATGCCTTGGGATCGTTTAAATTATACTGAGGATTATTTTAATTTGTTTGTTATTTATGGACACTGGGGAAATCAGCTGTTTTGCTTCAACGTTTGAACGCCCTCGCGTTCCCTGTCAGAAAATGTGAGGTAAAGTAGGGCGCCGAATCAGCGAGAGTTAAAAGGTAATTTGCTTATGTTTTAAAACGCCGAGTAATTTTTTTCGATTTTCTGTCTTTATTAGAACTTCTGAGCACGTTACTAAAATTATTGACAATATGACTGAATCACCCTGTATAAATTTATTTCCTGTTTTACCCATGACGGAGGTAATTTACATTACAACAGAACTAAATTTACCCCCCAATTACGTAGGTACTTAATTATTATAGTCTTTCCGAAGTCAGTTGAACATGTATAAAAATGCCTAGCAATAAAATTTAATGTGTTTCATAGACGTCCCTAAAAAAGTTTTCTTCTGAATAATGTGTAGAGGCAATTGTCAACCACTTGTCAACCACTAAGATTTATTACCCAGTCGCCCAGTGCGGCTGTGTACACCGTTTGCCCGCACGCGCATTCTTCAACTGGGATTCTACATTTCTCACACGACCCTCCTTAATTACTTTAACGACTCTCCCCTCGTCTCTCTTCAAAACACACGTTTCGCATGCGGAGGAAAGGTCGAGCACGGTTTCCAGTTTCCTCTGGAAAACGACACATCATAAATCTCTAAAAGAAGAGAGTCGTGGGACTCTCTTCTAAATCAAATATAATTATTTCGAGCGTCGGCCCATTTAAAAGGTTGGAACAAGATAAATCCGGCGAACAATCCCGTACTTCGGCGGGTTCACTCATTTCATTATTAATATGGCCGCAGGAGCGAGTCTGGGGTTGGGGAGGGTGTGACAGAACGCTAAAAGAGGAAATAGATAAATATTGTTGGAAACGCGTTTAGGGGGAACACACGCGTTGGATTAGAGGTAAATTGGATTGGAAACGCCGTGTACAGGGTGTTTAACGAAACGTTGGAACCAGAGGTAAGGGAAATTTGTGATATAAAATGGACTGACATTTTAAAAATTAAATTGAACTTTATCGATTTTATTTAACAATTAACAGGGTGTAAATGAATCTGGGAAAACTGGAATTTTAAGGAAATCTCATTTTCAACTATTACCAACTTTACGTCTACCTATGTCACATATTTGGCGGTTGTCTAATATTAAGAATTAGTTTATGCTATTAATATTCCCATTTTTGTTTTTTTTAATCCTTACTGAACCAGTTTCAATTATCACTGAACAACAGAGATCTTATAAATCACTATACAGGACGTTTCATTCACAATGTCATTAATTTTAACCACCCTTTCTTTAAGTATCAAATTTATTTGATATGATAATAATTATTTTCCAATATGGCTTCCAGAAGAAAAAATAAAGTAATTTTTTCGAAAATGTTGTTTACAAGAGGAAACTAAATTTTAAAATGAACGATTTTTATTTTTTTTAATAAAATTGAAATAAAAACGACTTATTTTTTGAACTGAAATGTTGCTAAGGATTAAATTCTACACTATTTTGACCATGGATGTTTTCAGTATCTCTAATAGGTCCTGAAATCCCTATAGTGGTAGTGAAATTTGCTTCACCATTGATGTTTTCAGTATCTCTAATAGGTCCTGAAATCCTTATAATGGTAGTCAAATTTGCTTCACCCTGTATATATGCTTAAATATATGCTTAATAACTACTTAAAATTGATACCAAGTGGGAAAATTTTTAAACAATTTGAATAAAAATTTTTTTAAATAAATTACAATTGATTAACATTGAATACTTTGTATAATTGTATATTTACACTCATATTTTTGAGGGGTTTACTAAAAACGCACGACCATCTAGCTTTCAGACATTCTAATTCTGAAACCATTAAAAGAAATTGTTGCATGTTGTTATTTCCATTGTCGTTTTTTATAAATGAAGTATCAGAAATTTTTAGTGAGATATATTTGTGAATACTTCATTTTCTGAAAAATTGGAAACAGTAAAAATTGTCTTCAGAAACAGATAATTTTTAGTGTAGAACTAGAATGCGTAATTATCATTCAAAGTAATAAACAAAGCTGAAAATTCTTTTTATTTTTTAGTGAATTCAGATTTAAAAATATAAAAATTTGATGTATATTTTGTCGGAAGACTTGGAAGTCAAATTTTCCATTTTCTTAATTACTTTCTCTAAGGAGAAAATATTTTAACTTTTTCAGCTTCTCTTTATACTTTTATTCGTCTACAGAGTGTTCCGAATTGCATTATCCAAAATTTAACTGGCGACAGAACTCCTTAAAATAGGAAAAATAGTGCTCATAAACATGGTTTGGTAAATAAAAGTTTATTTTTGTGTCAAGGTTGAAATTCTATTTCACTTGTTACCCTTTATAATACAAAATGGCAACAATGAAACAGTATCATCTAGAAGAGAGAACTAAGAAGAGAATTTACGAAAATTTTTACAAATAAAGCGACTTATTTGTTTGCTGCCTAACAAAAAAAAATGTATCTAAATTACGTTTTTCTCATCTAAACGACTACCAAAGTTTGTACCACATTTATTGTGGAAAATTTATCACTATGTAAAGTTTATACACCTCAGGACACCTTATATATGCTCTTTTCATTTTCTTCGCCAGTCTTCTAAAAACGGTACAACAGATCTTCCAAAGACACAATTACAGCTTTTTTGTTACTTATTTCCGTCTTTTAACTTAATCTTAAGTTCAAAAACCTACTTTAAAAATTAATTACCTTGCTTTATTCACGGAAGTAAAAGATTTAATAAAACGGTGGTGCACTTTTATCCACTTAATATTTACCTTAAACTATTATTAAATGTCAGTCCAACAGAGTTTCATACAACCGTAATTAAAATTATACCTAGTATTTGACTTTAGGAGAAGTTTTTGATGCATATTACGGTAGATACGGCACTAAAATTAATTAAAACAAAATTAAGTCATAGTTGAACTGAAATAAGTTGTTCCAAAAAAAAATTTCAAATTTATTTCATTATTTAAGTGAAATTGTACGAGGTCTGTTCAGAAAATAACCGAATTTTTTGGTGAGAGTACTTTGAAGGAGAAAAGGACCATAATGTATAAAATTAAGAAGAGAGTTAAAAAAATAAAGCTTGTTTTTTTTCTAAATAGACATCGTATCCAGATTGTTGGTAGCGAATAATATTGCTAGACTTTATTTGATAAGATTAAAATAAATTATTAATTTGCTTAAAGTAGCTTTAAAATAGAGTAAAAACCGTGATAATTGTTTATTTTCATGAGTGATCATTGTTTATTTTGTTATCAAAATTGTAATCCACAAGTTTATGAACATATTATTTAGCTTGTGTAGGATATAAACCCAAAAAATCAAAAGCGTTTTCTATAAATAAAATAAAGGTATGTATTGGAGAAGCATGAGATGTTCAATATTTATTATACAATGTAGGTAAATCTAAGTTTTCAATGGAATTTACATAAAAAATTGGGATTGTTCATAGATGACATGTATCTTTGGCATTATTGAGCTTATAGCAGACATCAGACTAAACAAATTGGGCTCTGGAACTTTGAGTCACTATTAAAGGTACAAAAACAAAACTAAAACGAAAATACACAGTTGCAGGAAAATATGAAATATGCAAAACTTTCATATATCTTTGTCCAAAGAATTGTATGACCCAATCTATCTCTTTTATCAATTACATAAACGGAATATGCACCGTACAAAACGTAGAGAAAAACAAATTTCGAGACATGGGAAAAGAAATTGCTATGTAGTTAAATCTTCCGAATCCAAATTAACACAGGGTGATTCACAACTTATTAATAAAAAATTGGGAATAGATGCGTCATGAGAAATGGAGTCAAAATATCGTAAATTTTTTGTAAAATCCTTCTAGTTTTAGAGAAAAAAAATATTGAAGTTGTAGTACTTTGAACCATTACATAGCCGAACAATTGTAGTCTCTAGCGTCATTCGTAATACGCGTGGAGAGCCACGTGGCCTCAGCGACTCGGAATACTGAAATCCGATTTTACAATCGTCGTTGCGATAGTGTTTACAATAGTTTTTTAGTAGTTACTGTCAAAAATGGCTTGCGTGTATAGCAACTCGGAGTTGATAAATATCGTTTTAGTTTATGGTGAAGCAAGACAACATTTTTTGTGTTAGTTCGTAGAATCTGTGTAAAACGGGTCCAAATGTGTTTACACGGCGGTGGACAAAATTTTGAACCATTTATGTCTTGTTTGTGATAAAGTTTCCATATCATTTCCTTAGTAATAACTTTTTATTTCATTATAAATTTATTATACTTTGAAACTGAAGAGCTTGTTTTTCATTATTATGATGAGCAAAAACATTATATGTAACTCACTTTTAAGGGATACTGAGGCGCTCGTATTGTAATTGTCATACTTGTGTCATTAAATTTACACGAAATTTTTTATGGATTAATGTAAACTCATTTAGGAGCTGTTTTTCATAATTGTTATTTCAAAATTAACTCCAACTGACGCAGATATTGTAATTGTAGTAATTATCTGGAAACTTTTGAAGGGATACAAGCCAATTCGAATTTGCGCGAACCGACAAAATGCGGTCTAATAAGCCAATTAATGAAATCATAATAGTATTCACAGTTCTGCGCGACAATTCCCCGTCAAACGAAATAATTACAGGCGACAGTCGTTCGAAGTGCCAATTATATTATTGTTAATGTTCCATGGCGTACAATTTGTTATTTATACAATTAAAACCCTAAGCCCGCCGAATAATGAAATGACAATGATTACTAATTTGTTATTCTAATGAATTACCATATTATTATTGTTTGTAATAATAAACGATGCGCGCTAATTATGTACAAAAAAACTAAAGCCGCTAATGTTATAAGCGCAAATTTGGCCTTGCTCGGATTAAAATTAGGAAGTAATAATTAGTAACTTAGAGGTGTTGCCTACAGATGAAGATAATGTGTTTAGCGAAGTGTATACAAACAAAATATCCATTCAATAATATTCAAAAATAATATCCATTCTTGAACGTATAAGTACCATTTCGCATTCGAGATGCAATCAATGTTTTTTCGGACCCTGCAATAAAATAAGACAGACTATCATAATAATAGCAACTTAATAAACAATTTAAAATTTGTTGTTTGAATTGTATATATTGTAATTCATACTCTAAGAGTGTTTAATTCAAAATGAGCTCGGAAAGTGAAGACGAGCACTTACCAAGGGAAGTATTGGAAGCGGCTAAAGTGCTGTTTCACAATTAATCCCCAAAAGATTGTCAAAACACTACCAGATTGCCTACAACGAATTCATAGGGTGGCGTAGTTCAAAGAAAATTCAAAAAGTGTCAGAAGCGGTATTACTGGCATATTTCGAACATAAAATTATTAAAATTAAACCTTCGATATAATAAAAGCGCATAAAATTAACTCACTGCAATATCGGCACTTTCAATTTACATGTATTCAAAATAAATTGTAATCATCCTGTATATAATAGTTATATTTTGTATTGACATGTTGTATTACTTAAATTGTATTGACATGTTGTATTAATTAATAAAATAATAAGTAAGTTTCGAAAAAATTACAAATTATTTTGACATTTGTTTTATGTTCTAGAACAAAAAAGTCTTTGGCGTTCTAGAACAGCATTTTGCAGCTAGGTGGCAAAAAAGACTCACTTTGTCAACTGAAAATTTAACAGAAATGTCGACTTTTGATGACAGTTTACTAAAAAATAATTAATTGATGTTTATCTAGTCGAAAGTGGCAATGTTTATACAATTTTCTGAATAAAAATTGGCCTTTATAAGAGCTTATGCAGTAATATGACATCACATAATAAGTGTGTAACTAATTTGATTTTTAAAATGACCCTTTAAAAATATTACGAAATTACAGACTTTTGATACGGTCTTTAATTTTGTAGTTGATAACAACTATATTTGTCATTAATAATAACAAAATCGTTACATTTTTTCTCTGCTACAGTGACAATCAATACGCCGTGGTTACAGTCGCCATATTGTTTGTGTCTATTACTGTGTTTTGTGCTTAATTTTAGAAAAAAATTGATTCCATACGAGTATAAACATTTGGAATATTCAATTAAACTGGCTTATCGATTCATTCAAGTTTCATAAAAAATAAAAAAATCACTAAAACTTATAAATGCTGGAAAAGTTTTTCGAAAAAAAAAAGTGTTCTAAAGATTTTTTAGTTAGAGCTGAAACGGAAAAGAAACTGATGACCATTTCCCAGCGACAATTTAAAAAATGTAGAAAATGTTACATTTAAGAAACAATCAGCTCTATTGTAATTATGGTTCGGTTTCATCATTTATTTTTTTTTATATGTCAAAAGCAAATGAGTAAATTAATGGCCAAAGATTTGCCAGTATTAATCCGGCACGTATTTAAGATAGTTGGCGTAGAGTTGAAAAGTAATTAAAATTCCTTCAGAACTGTTTCATTGTATTCATTAAGAGTAGTTCCGAAGCTAGAACATGGGGAAATAGCCTTGCATTAATTTGCCTTTCTACCGACTTTATTATTAAGTCTGCAGCTTCAACCTCAATTTACGTTAAATTCAAACTAATTCCGGTGAGTCGATATTCATAAAATCCGATAATATCGTGTTTATTGCGTTGCTGGAGATGGTAATTTGTCTTTATATTATTTCCAATATCGATTCCAGAATTAGCGAAGTGAAAACTCCATCAAATACTGGTCTTTTTCATTTTATCAAATTAACATACCTACACGTCTCTTTTGCTACCAAATATGTAAATGTGCTAACGAAACAGCTGTAGAAACAATTATCTAAAAGTACGAAATAAAATATTCAATACGATTCACAAATTATTCAAAGGAAATATGAGTGGGAAATTATTATATTGCTGATTCTATTTTCAGTGACATACAGGGTGGACCATAAGTGTGAGAAAGTAGAACAACTCCCTTGTTTCTTATATAGAAAAAAAGTTTATATTAAAGTTGTACAGAATCAAAAAACCTAAGGGACAAAATTAATTTGAAACACACAGGACGATGAGTAAAAACGGGACACGCCAAATATTACATTTTTAAATGGAACACCCTATATATTTTTAAACATATAGATTACTGAGAAAATTCTATGCATGGCAAAATAAATAGTTTAACATTTTTGCGCGGGGTTGTCAAGTTATGTAGAAAATTCTTCGAATTTTGGAAAAAACATGACCTCGAAGAAGTTGTATTAACTTTCAACTACTAATCCTTGGAGCAAAAATATTTGACAGAGTTATAGGCAAATGTTAGGCAAATACTCCTTTATTAGCTAATATCGATATTTTGTACAGGGCATTTTTTTATAATGCGATCATTTTAAGAAAATTCAAACTTAATTTTCTAAAATTTTTCAAATGGAACACTCTGTATTTTATTGTTCTATTTTATTCACATATCAGTCCACTTCAACTTTTCTACACCTAAAGTTGTTAGTTTTTATGACATAGCAACATTTCTGGAAAAACCTTATTTTTATTATTTTCGGTCACACGAAATGGCTTTGGAAAAAACTGTCACATTTTGTCAACTTGTCAGTTCATAATTTATCTTTCCATTTTGAGTTAATTTTATTAGTTAATATTTATTTGTGGTGTTCTATAAAATAATAAAAATTAAGTTTTTTTCAGAAATGTTGCTATGTCTTAAAAACTAACAATTTTAGATATAGAACATGCTTAATAAAAGTTGAAGTGGACTGATATGTGAATAAAATAGAACAATAAAATACATTTGAAAAATTTTAGAAAGTCATGTTTAAACTTTCTAAAAATGATCGTATTATAAAAAATGTCCTGTATAAAATACCGATATTAGCTAAAATAGGAGCCTTTGTCTAACATTTGCCTATAACTCTGTCTAATTATTTTGTTCCAAGTGTTAATAGCTGAAAGTTAATACAACTTCTTCGAGGTCATGTTTTTTTCCAAAATTCGAATAATTTTCTACATAACTTGACAACCCCGCACTAAAATGTTAAACTGTTTATATTGCCATATATAGAATTTTCTCAGAAATCTATATTTTTAAAAATATACAGGGTTTTCCAATTAAAAAATGTAATATTTGGCGTGTCCCGTTTTTACTCATCACCCTGTATGTATCAAATTAATTTTGTAGTTTAGGTTTCTTGATTCTGTATAACTTTTATATAAACTTTTTTTCTGTATTATAAGTAACAAGGGAGTTATTGTAGTTTCTCACACTAATGACCCACTGTATGTATCCCCAAAGCTTTTTAAATAAGTTCTAAATTACCCTGTAGATAAGCAATTAAAGAAACCTAGACACTGTAAAAAAAATAGGTGTGAGTGAAACACTACTGCTTATCTCACATCAGTTAATCTTATATTTAAAATAATAAATTCTAAGTTTTCTAAGTAATTACATAATAATCACATTTCATTTCTTCAGCACTAAATTAACTTAATTATTTTCTCGTTGTTTTACCAGTTCACATGATTTATGGATTTTAAATACATAATAATTATATTTTACATAGTTTACACACAACACATTTTTGAACGCGTACTCATCTCTACTCGAATTTGACCTAATCTTGTTAGGTTTTAGGGTTAAAGACACAATGTCCGCTCTTTACTAATCAGTGGTAATGCAACTAATAGGTTATAATTTACATAGCGCCACAAAAAAAAAGTGGACTGGTTTATGGACCAGATCTGTGTACCCCATAGTATTTCAACCCCCTGAATCCAAATCTACACTGTAAAAAAATCGGTGTGAGTGAAAGCAATAAAAGTACGAAGTGGATCCATTGATTAATAAACAGGGTGATCTATTTTAATAACGCAAGTTGTGTGAATTGTGTCAGTGCAAGAAATATGTAGGACCCCTATGGTGCGCCGCCCATGAACATCATTTGCCTAAAGCCATATGTTGGCCATTACATTCGAGAGACTATTCTAATCATAGAATAAGATATTCGTGTATGTAGCCACATTTATGTAGTTGCTCACGAATTATGTTTGTGGCATTGCTGAAGGCCGGTACTAGGTTACGTTCACTATTAATTGCCAGTGAACTAAAAAATATACAGGGTGTTTCTGAAATAAGTGCATTTCTTGAAAATGGACCATTACTTGCTTAATAAAAGTTGCTTATTTTCATACCCTCTATCGCCCTTTTCAAGGAACGTACTTATTTAAAAAATACCCCGTATATGCCTCGTCTAATAAAAATAAAATCGTACAACTTCAGGGCCATGTGAATCGATTATGGACCGTTTCCCCAACATGCTCCGTCGCCAAATCTCGCGGTGTCACATCGTTAGGCTACCATTCATATATCTCAAAGGTTAATAAAATTTTTCAACCATTAAATAAGAATTTCCGGGACGGCAGCGGTACGTATCGCGTTTTTCGCCGCGACCTAATAACATCCGGCTAAAATGCACCGCGCCAGCGGAACTTCCCCGCCTTATGACGGATCGTCAAATTTTTATGTTTTACGACCAGCCAGCGCCCCGAACACGGCTTTATGGAAGGCATAAATAACGGGCGGGCATAAATCAAGCATGCGCCCCACCGCCAGCAACAAATGAATATCTGCGAAACGATAAACGCGTGTAATGATGCACAGTGCACAATTTGCAATTGGCATACCGTCGCTCCGAATGCGATATACAGTCCGTACGATATTTTTTGAGATAGAATTTCAAGAAAAGAACAGAAGAAACATGCCTTCGCAACTGCAAAACACAGTATGAACTGCAAGCTGCTACGGTGAACGCCACGCCGCCGATGTCTTTCTACCTCGGGTGTCGAATGCGGTTAATTCCAAGAAAGTGACGCAGGGGTCTTCTTGGAATGGTATCTCAATAAATATCGTACGAACTGTATACAGGGTGGTCCAGATTTTAATAAACAAACTTCGGGAAACTACTAAACAACAAAAATTTTAACAAAAATAAAACAATTTTTTTAAATATCTGGAAAACGGCTTTATCAAATTTATCCAAATTTGGTACACATTTTTTTCAGATATTTCCCCTAGTTTTGTATGCACATAGTCCAAATTCAACGACCAGTTGCGGAGAAACAAGGATGTCGTTTTCTTATTTAAAGTAAAACTTCTACGCCACTGAATTAATTAGTAATATGAATACATTTTGAATAATGGTCTGAAACATTCCGGATGAAAAAACATTATATTATTTTTATCGAAAAGTGAATGGTTTACGAGTTATAAGACATATTATTCAAGTAAACAAAGCGTTGAAATCGGGAAAAATAAAACAAATTTGGGTGGTCCAGATTTTAATATTTAGACAAACTTCGGGAAAGTTTTAAATAACAAAAATTAATATCACTTTGCTCTATGAACATAGGCGCAGAAATCTACAGTTTATAAGGTACAGGGCGTTGTAATTAACAAAAATAAAATATAATTTTTTTAAATATCTGGAAAACCGCATCATAATATGTCTCATAACTTGTAAACCATTCACTAAAATAACAGTGTTTTTTCATACGGAATGTTTCAGACCGTTGTAAAATGTATTCATATTACCAATTAATTCAGTGGCATAAAAGTTTTAATGTAAATAAGGAAATAATATCATTGTTTCTCCGCCACTGGTTTTTGAATTTGGACTGTGTGCATACAGAACTGGGAGAAATATTTGAAAAAAGTTTGTAGCAAATTTGGATAAATTTGATAAAGCGATTTTCCAGATATTTAAAAAAATTGTCTTACTTTTGTTAATTTCAACGCCCTGTATCTCACAAATGGTGGCTTTCTGCGCCTATGTTCATAAAGCAAAGTGATGTTAATTTTTGTTGATTAGTACTTTCTCGAAGTTTGTCTATTAAAAATCTGGACCACCCAAATTCGTTTTATTTTTCCCTATTTCAACGCTTTATTTATTTGGATAATATGTCTCATAACTCGTAAACCATTCAGTTATCGACAAAAATAAAAAAATGTTTTTTCATCCGGAATATTTCAGACCATTATAAAATGTATTCATATTACCAATTAATTCAGTAGCGTAGAAGTTTTACTCTCAATAAGGAAACAACTTCATTATTTCTCCGTCACTGGGTTTTGAATTTGGACTGTGTGCGTACAGAACTAGAATATTCGAAAAAAATGTGTACCAAATTTGGATAAATTTGATGAAGCGGTTTTCCAGATATTTAAAAATATGTTTTATTTTTGTTAATTTCAATGCCCTGTATTACTGTTTAGTACTTTCCCGATGCTTGTCTATTAAAATCTGGACCACCCTGTATAATGAGAAGGAAATCTAACAGAGATCTGAACTATAAAATTGTAGCCCATTATTTCATCAGTAGTTTCATTCTGTCAACACCGACCTCATTCTGTCGTTTCCGATGGATAAGTGCTGACCAGGGTCGTGTTAAGATTTTTTATTTTCGCCGGAAAACGTATTAAATAATCGCAATAAACATAATTTAGAAATACTAAATTTATTGATTTGAAGAATCGATTATAGTTTTATTAGGTACTTTATTCGTTATTTGTTGTTAGAAACATGGTATGTTATAAATAGAGTTCGGGACTCGGTCGGATGATCATAGCCGTCGCGCCGGCCTTTCGCTATAGCGCACAGTGGGGCAGAATCCCAAAAAGCTGGCCAAAAGTCAAAAAATAAAGTTTCTAGTTCGGTAATTTTTACTGTTGGGCTGGCTAGAGTAATATTCCAAGTCTCAGAATCCATTACTATTAGGGTCAAATCCCCTATACCTGCTTCTTAAATCACTATAAAGGCGACCGCTGCTCGAGCATCACCTGGCTCGCGCGTAGGATTATAAGTAATAGTTGTGTTTAAGTGGTTATAAAATTTCATAGAGTTCACCGATTTATCTCTAACAAAATGGAATCAACTCATAAATGTACGTAGGTTATGATTATGTAGGTTACAATACTCAATGTTTTTATAAAAAATAATAATTGGCTACCGATCTTACGTGAATTTTACGTTATAAAATGAAAAAATAATTTAGTTTTGAAGAAGAAAGTTTAATAATTCTGAAGAATTCTGTCATTTAACTTATTGAACAAAAAAGACAAAACTATTATCTGTAAACTAAAAAAAAGCAGTTGCCTATAAGTGCCTAACAACTTTTTGTATAAATTTTTGTATAAAATGCAGAGTAAAATGAATTTCGCCTTCTCTGGACGATGCAAGACATGGGAAGATTGCAGATAAAGAAGAAATCCTCTCATCTTCAGAAGATTCGACGGATGCTACAAATGAAGATTTATTTATCTGATGATGATTTTTTTCTTTTACGAAAAAACTGGAATTTTATATTATAACTTTGGTACGGGATTCAAATAAATTATTCCCCATACTTATTTAACGAAATATACAGGGTGATTCATTAACAACGGGAAAATCGAAAGCTGAAGATACTACACGTGAAATGGTGAGCATTGGCGAAAACATGCCTTATCCGAAAGTTGAGTGTTTCGGAAATACAGGGTGTTGAAAGTTAAAATTTTAAATCGTTTTTTTGTGATTATTCTGAAAATATGTAGGTTAGGAACTTTGTGAAAAAAAATTTGTGAAACTATATTTTTTTAGGCGACGAATAAGATGCGTGTTGTAATTTCAGCATTGCTCATAGAGGGCGCCACTTACGACCAATTTTACCGACAATTTAGTTAATAACTTTTTACCCTGTATGTCTAACATGAAACTTGATTCAAAACCTGAAAGGGCAATCATTTTTTCACTAATTATGTACTCTTATTTTATTTCGGTATCTCGCTCCGTTTTCGAGAAAAATCGATTTAACAAACACTATGTTTTGATAATACGAGAAATTGAAAGGCATGTTTGCGCCAATGGTCACCATTTCACGTGTAGTATCTTCAGCTTTCGACTATCCCATTGTTAATGAATCACCATGTATATGAATAGTTAATATGTCAATTTTCATTTTACATCTTCATGCTTGATAAACAATATTGTAATTAATAATTACTGTTTAAAATGAATACTGAAATTATATTTCTTTTGTAATAATTATTGTAAATATACAATTTTTAATGAACAATTTTTTATTTGATTTATTTCTTATGTTTACCATATTATAGCCATTTTGTATTTCATAATATTTTAATTCTTAATACGACTCGGAAAATCCCTATTTGCAAAATATTTCTGCTTCTGATATGGCTATATTAAATTCTCCACATTGAATTTTGTAATTCTAACTCCAAATTCGCTAGCGGCGACCCAAAAACACCTAAGTAACAAATTTCAGATCGATTTTGGAGGTTCTGACTTTTGGCCAGCTTTTTGGGATTCTGTCCCACTGTGCAGCTCCACGTACGAAACCGGTAATAATGGTAGTTATTGGCTTCGGGTTTGCTTCGTTTTAATATTCTAATAATTTCGAAGGCGCCAAGGGGTAAAAAACGACCTTTCGCTGATAAAGTACACAAAAATATTTATTTTTATTTATACCTACCTGTTTATTTATTTGTTTACGACGAACACGCCTATGATTAGCCGACGAAAACCCCGAACTCTATATAAATTATAAAGTTTCAGAACCACTTTACGATAATAGTTACTTATACGACGCGTCTGCGTTTGCTAAAATTACGTAACGTTACCGAGATTTTCATATTCCAAGATGAACTCTCTTGTACATAAAATACTGTCGCAAATGCTTCTTTATTTTAATCGTTAGAAAAAATTTTATTTTTAAAATGTATTGCAAATATTAGTAAAATATTTTTATTATCATGTACACATATTTTTAAATATAAATATACCTACAGGGTGTTACATCTAAAAGGTGTACATTGCCTCATTTCACCGCTTTCACTCATTCTGAGCTTTAACTAGTACGATTTCCAAACTTAAATTTTTAAATACGTTTCTGTTTATTACACAGCTGGCGAATTGCCGAGGATTTCTGTAAATTAAATTTGCTGGTTTTCTTCTTACAATTAGTGTACATTGTGTTACACGATTGTGTCTTGAAGGGGAAACACTTTTTATTTGGGAATTTATGAGAAATTATCCTTATTTTTTAAAATAATTGCTTGTCTTTCTTGATATATTAAAATTAGTGATCACGGAGATTATATTGTTAGGAAATCCAAGAAGGTCGTAAATTAGAAGTTTCAATTGTTTCGCGAAGAAAAATATTACCTCATTTCGTTTCATTAAATGGCGTGGACATACTTATGATTTCCTTTATTGAGCCAGAAACTTATTAACAAATGGTTATAAATAAAATTATTGCACTCAATTCGGGACTTCTTGAACGTCAAAAAATGTTACTGTGTTTTCCTGTCCCGTTGAATGTGCTCAATCAGTAATATTTAATTTATAACTTTATTATACAGGGTGTTCAAAAAGTTTGGACCTCCCCTCTATCTCAGAAAATACTGCTCAAACAAAAAAATGACTAGGACAAAAGTTGCAAAGTTTTGAGTGAGCAATCCAGTGGTGACCTTGACTATGACATTGACCATGACCTTGAAGGTCATTTAAAGGTCAAGTTGAAAATTCTAAATGGAACCGTATACTTTTGACCCCGGAAATGGTAAGAACGGCAAATTTTACGTTCGAATGTGACCTTGACCATGACCTTCATGGTCATTTAGAGGTCAACCTGAAAATTTTAAATGGCACCGTATATTTTTGACCCCGGAACGGATCTAATATATTGGACTAAAAATTTGATTCAAAAAGTTTTCAAATTGACCTGTAAATGATCTCCAAATTACAGTCAAGGTCACCGTTTGACTGTCCACTTTTAAACCCTAACATCTCTGTAATTTTTCCATTGATGAGAACTTTCAGAGACAGACTGTTGGAAATACCAATACCATTTCCGAGGTCAAAAATATACGGTTCCAATTAAAATTTTCATGTTAACCTCTAAATGACCATAAACGTCACGGTAAAGGTCACATTCGAACGTAAAATTTCCCGCTCTTACCATTTCCGGGGTCAAAAGGATACGGTTCCATTTAAAATTTTCAACTTTACCCCTAAATGACCTTCAAGGTCATGGTCAAGGTCACCGTTGGATTTCTCACTCAAAACCCTGCAACTTTTGTTCTGGTAATTTTGTTTGAGCAGTATTTTCTGTGATAGACGAGGGGTTACAAAATTTTTGAACACCCTGTATGTATTTCCCGTAAGTACTTACCTCCTTAAATATGTCGTGAAAAAAATTAGGTCAGTCGCTTTAATATTAACCGCGATTAATAATTTCTAATTCGTAAAATATTTCCGCCGTTCGTAAAGCATTTGTGACGTCAGACCACTCGAATGGTTCGGTCCGATGGCTCTATGTGCTTATTGTTGTTGTCTCAAGTTATTTATTTATGATGTAGTTTAAGGTTTATCCCTTACTTGTGGTATTGTTTAAGTTTAATAAAAAAAATAATAAATTTCCATGCGAATTAAACGTTTATCTTCTGAAGGTTATATTGTTATATCACTAGATAAGTATCGGGCGCAATTCAGAATACCCTGCATTTAACATAATTGAATTTCATATCTACGCCACTGCCTCCGCACGCAAACGTCGAGCTGCGGCAATAACGGGCGGACATAAATCAAGACGGCGTCCCCCCCGCCGCCAACGAACGAATATCAGCAAAACAATAAACGTATGCAGTGATGCAGAAGTTGCAATTTGCAGGGCGATCACGTGCGACGCCGAGTGTCGCGCCGCCCGACCGGCGGTGTTTTATTGTTTTAATTAGGGGACGGCCCGTCATAACGGGCGCCGTTTTTAAAACGAATAATTACACGACCATCAACAAGTGTTTAATGCGGCCACGTCACAGCTGTATTATTGTTGGTTGCGGGTTGGTTGTGTAATTCGGTCGGGACGGGTGTTACCGGCGAGGCAAGTGCTTTGGGGGTTGCCCCTATTTATTATTTAAGCGGGGCGGTCAGTAAGACGCTTTGGGGATGGCACGTTGAAGAACTGGTTTTACATAAAACCCAAAAAAATGTGTAAACCAGTTTGCACACTATTTTGACGTTGGAAAGGTGATTATTACATGATTAGTACTTTTATCGTTATAGTTGTCCAGGAAAATAAGGAAAAAAATTAACGAACTTTTTCACTCAGAGATTTTTTTTATACAGGTTCGGAAAGTCCCCATGGTTCATCGGCTGTTGCGTGGGAGCGATAAAATAAGTCATAGAAATCCGTGCGATAGACAAGGATGGTTACATTGAAGACGTTTCATAATCTGAATAGTTCTAACCCGAAACGGGCGGTGACTATTCAGATTATGAAACGTCTTCACTATAGCCATCCTTGTCTATCGCACGGATTTCTATGACTCACTTTATCGCTCTCACGTAACGGTCAATGAACCATGGGAACTTTCCAACCCTGTAGAAAAGTGTAGGTTTTGAGGTCAGAAAACATGTGTCACATACGCAATCACCAGCAATATGCAAGGTGGTCGGAACTTTATGCAGGAAACTTCGAGGACCGATAGATCTCTTTAAAATAATATGTGTTTGCCTTATAAACATTGGTCTGGAACCGACCCGTTTTAGAGATACAGGGGGTGCAGAAGTTGTTAAGAAAATTGATTTTTTGTTTATATCTCTAATCTATCTTATAATCCTATCCTATAATAATAGACCTCAATAAAATTTGGTATAGGTAATCTATGATAATAGGCCTTGCATTCCCTAAAATATGAGCTCTAAAGGTACAGCCAGTGGTGTACAACTGGGCAGGGGTCGTCTGCTTTTTTATTAAAAAACCTACGCCACTGCATTTTTTACAAGTTATTGTAACAGATTTATATTCTAATGCACAAAATACGTAAAAAAGGTGACTTTAATTTTTTCCCTAAGATTCGCCGTTCTCAAGTTATTCATACCAATACAGTCCCCTTGTGGCAGACACTTCTAACCATAATATTACAAGAATATTTATGTTTATTTATTTATTTATTTAAATTATTTATCCAACAGTGAAAATCGCCAATTACAGGACAAATATTTACAAACATGTGAGCATACAGAACAAAATGTAAAGAATAAATATAACAAACATACCGGTAAAATAGTGTAACAACAAAAGAAAAAGAAAAATAAGAAGAAAGAAAAAAATAAAAAGCTGCAACTACTCCCTATGCTACCAATCATGAATTATTGACACTTCTAAAAGCTATGTACATATGTTGCAAATTACAGTTGAATAAATCACTAGAGTTGCAGATTAAGTTATAATTGTGTAACATAAAAGAAACAGGAGACTTCAATCCCATATTGGTATTAGAAGCAGAAGTATAAAAAATAAGTGGAGAGCGGCAAGCCGGCCAAACTGTTAAGAAATTCAATTGACTTAAGAATCTCGGGACTGTCTACTTTATTGTTTAATACTGCATCCACGAGCAGGATATACGCCATCAGAACAGAATGCGAGGTATTTCAAAAACTTTTTTTGCACTGAATTAATTAAACTGGCTTGGCTAATATAAAAAACAATCCAAGCCGGAGAGCAGTATTCCAATTTGGAACGGATAAACGCGTAAAGTAATGAAAACAAAACGACATTATCTCTGAATTCACGACCTTGTCTAATCACAAAGCCCAGCGTACTAAGTGTTGAGGACACCAGATATTGAATATGATTTGAAAACGTAAAGTTACTATGGAAATAGATTCCTAAATCTTTTATGTATCCGTGCGCTCTAAGACGTCCGATTTAATTTTGTAATTGAATATAATGGGCTTAAGTTTACATGAAAAAGAAATGACTTTACACTTGGAGATATTTAAATGCAAATTATTTGAATCGCAGCAAAGGACTGTTTTGTCTAATTGACTCTGAAGGTGAAGACAGTCATCATCAGTTAAGATAGAAGATAGTGAAAATTTTTAAGTCGTCAGCATAAACTAGTTTGCACTTTGCGACAGTCAATGTAAGTCGTAATATCATTAACAAAGATGGAAAATAGGAGAGGACCTAGATTGGAACCCTGAGGTACTCCAGAAGTAATAGAATACTGACTAGACTTAAAATGGTTAAAAGTAAGTAGAATTTGTAAGCACAGCAACAAAATTCTTTACACTCGTTTCCACACTACCGTGGGGTTGAGTTCCTTACGCATTTTAGTTTCCCCTGAATGCCTAACCCACTATCTTTACAAATAATAATAACTTAAATCAAAATAATAATAAATGTACATTTACCGAAGGCGAGAGGTAGTGAATTTTCACAATCATATGGCATATTTGGTCTCAAGACAATCTTCATGAAATTCGGACAAGATCTTTTCAATAGAATTTTCTGTGAACTGTGGCTCGCAATAATTCGCAATAAAGTTTGTGGACCTTTCCTCTTGCCACCCCGTCTAAATTCTCAATTTCTAAACTTTCTAGAAAACCATCTATTTGAATTATTAGAGGATGTTCCATTAAATATACGACTAATATTAAGAATGGATTAATGAAAAATATATGGGGCGATGGATAGGTAGAAGACCAAATGAAATAACAATGTCAACCATAATGGTGCAGAGAGTCCACTATTTTGGCCAGCCAGATTGCCATATCTAAACCCCCTGGACTTCTATGTTTGGGGTTATCTGAAAGTAAAATTTATTCTACTACAAAAGATACAAAACCACAACTATTGCAACGAATAGGAGACGGGTGTAATGAATTAAAAGAAAACCACCACATGATATTTGCTTCAATTAATTCCATTAATAGAAGATGTCAAATATGTATCGATGTGGTTGGTTCGCATTTTGAACAATTGTTGTAAATACGTAAAGTTAATTTTGTTTCTTGTTCAGCTGCTGTTGCTTGGTAAACATATTTTTATTATTATTTTGATTTAAATTGTTCTTATTTGTAAAGAGTATTAGGTCTCCAGGGAAAACTAAAACACGCCAGGAACACTACCTCACAGATGGTGTAGAAAGGTGTAAATAATTTTGTTGATGTGCTTACAAATTGCACTTACTTTTAAGCATAAACATTCTTGTAATATTATGGTTAGAAGTGTCTGCCACAAGGGGATTGTATGATATGAATAACTTGAGAACGGCGAATCTTAAGGAAAAAATTAAAGACGCCTTTTTATATATTTTGTGCATTAGAATATAAATCAGTTACAATGACTTGTAAAAAATGCAGTGGCGTAGGTTTTTTTTGTAAAATGGGGTGACCCTTGTTCAGTTGTACACCACCATTACCAAAATAGTTATTTTTTAAGATTTCGCATTTTGAAACTGTCATAGTGTATTTGTTCAAATTACTAACCATATAATAATGCGATTTTTAAGTCAATTCAGAACAAAAATATTAAATCAATTCATTCATCAAACGAAACATTAGTACAAAATTACAAAAGTTATTAGAAATTGTTAAAGGTTATAATATCTCTGGATAACACACTTTGGATTCATTTCTTTTAAAAAATATCGGAATGAAACACCCGGTTCAGAACAAAATGAATTTTAAAATGTTTTTCCGTAAGCAAAATTGGAAAGTCCAACTTTCTACTAAAAATTATCTCGGCCCGACTCAGTCGGAATGGACTCCCAAGTGCCCAAGTTTACAATTTCATTCGGACTCCCCAAAGCACTTCTGCCTATTAACAGAAAGATGAAATACAAAAACAAAGAGTCCGCATATTCGATTCCACTTTTTAACAACTTTTATCTCATTGCCCTGATCTTTAGGCCCCTAATAGGATTTAATTCGCTGCTTACAATTTTTGTCCATTAAATTCCCGCTTCTGCATAAATTGAAATCTCAAACTTTGTCCTACACTTAAGTTCGCAAATTGCGTCTGGAGTTTTTGTTGCGCTCAACTTTTCCAATTGCGATACACTCCGGAGTGGCCTTATCTGGGCGAGAATTGCGAATTAAAAAGTATAACTGTGGGGGGACCGGAAAGGCCGTAAATCAGAAATTTGGCCCCGGAGGGATTCAGTTTTAAAACGGTGCAGTGGACAAAACTTCGCTTTAATATCTAAATCAGTCACAGCAAGTTGAAATGAACTAACTGCTAATGCATTATAGTAAATCGTAAAATTAACACAATATCCATTAATTCTGCATCGCTATACACATGGGTCATTTTGAAAACTTATAAGACTGATGTAAACAATAAACCGCAGTAATAAGAACACTACGAAGCCACAGTAATAGTGAATAAATGAGCAATTGTCAAATTATTGAAGGGGCGCGAGCCATAGTAAAAATAATAGTTAACGCATAAAAAATATAGATTATGAATTATAAATATTAAGTTGTTAAACAAAAAATTATAAAATAATCTAAATTAAATTTTAGTTTTCTCGAACTATGGACTTTTCCTTTTGGGGTTTTATAAAACAAAAAGTTTATAAAAACAGACCAAGGAATTTGGATGACCAAATGAATTGCACAAGACAAGCTTGTGCAGAGATTACTCCACAACGACTATGTTAATAGACTAATTAATTAATATAATTAACACTATTAAATTTATAGTGCCTGTATTCTTTCTTTGTCTGGTTGGTATTTGTTTTCACTTTCATGGTAATCCTTGACCTGCTTATTATGTATAATTGATTTTTCAAAGTTTGGCACCACATAAAAAAATACTCAATATACATTTGTCGTTTAAATTTGGTATATGGGTATTTTAATGGTATCTGAATAGCCTGGTAATATTATCTTTTTAATAAAAAATGCCTAATACTACTTTCTGGAAAAACGACTTTTTTTAAAAATCGTAGTAGGCCAGGATTTTGTAACATCAATAAAATGATTAGTGGAATATAACATCTTTTCAGGGTATTATTTGTAAAAAAAAATTGGCTTGTGGAAAGTCCACAGCCTTCTCACATTTCCAGAGGTGTTAACTTGACACACTGTACATATAAAAAGTTTTAACTTACTGGAATGGTGGAACATCATAAATTTGAACATTTAAAACAAAAAAAATCTTTAAAATGCCAAGACATCGATTCCAGTGACGTTTTTATTTTAACGAATTTACTATCCAGGATGACTTTTTTTGAAACGTAAAAGACTGGAGTATTATTCGATGGACGTCAAGTGATCGTAGATCATACAGTCACTCGCCAAGTCCTTACACTCTCATTTGTTTTTAGTATAGTCTAACAGATCGGCTACCAGATGTGAAGGTATTAGACTGTGATGCAACAGTGGAACAATTGAACTTTTACTCTTCAAGAGTATTATGACAATGTTGGTACAGGAAAGTGTACGTTCGTTAGGTATGTAGCACACCAAGGAGTGGTTTTACAAATTACAGAGTTACAGACTGTCAAATATATTACTTTCAAGCGAATTTCCCTTATTTAACGGCAGGACTATGACTCGCTGTCGTTCGCTTCCCCCCTCCATCCACCGCGCCACGGCTCGCCAAAAATCAAGCGACCCACTGACTTTTGACAATATTTCTTATGCACTTAACATACTTCCACAAATAAAATATTTTTACCTGGGAAAGTACTCGGGTTGTCGGTTATTACAGTATTTTTTTGCCATTATCAACCTAATTTGTTTAACAATCGGCCGTCAACTTTGACAGTCTGTAACTCCGTTGTTTTTCAACAAATCTTGACGATTTTTTTTTAACTAAAATCTCTTTTCATAAGCTTTCCGAATATGTAATAATATATAACTTTATCACGCTCGTGCGTCGTTTTGCAACTAAGGCTAAAAAATAAAAAAAAAATCCAGGTTGCAAATTTGAAATTAAAAAAAAAAATATAGATTACAACGTATTATTACGAAATCTACCTTGAAAGAAATCAGTGCGATTGTGGCAGAACTGGGTAATTCCTGGTGAAAAAGTAATTAGCAATTACAATTCCCTTTTTTTCCTGTAATTGTAATTGTATTTAAGTACTTTTTTTATTAAAGTAATTTGGAATTGTAATTGCAGCAAAATTGTTATAGGAATTGTAATTTGTAATTATATTATTTGAACTATCGAATTACAAATTACTTCTATAAGTACAAATACTTTTTCCAATTACAATTACTGTTTCTAATAATTATAATTACTTTTAAGATTATGCGTATTGCGTAATTGCGTATAGATTTGCTCTTATTTTGAGTTGAGAAAACTTCTGGTTCGGTTACTCAGCCTTTCACTCGTACTTGTTCGATTCGTAATTTTTTTAATAATAATTATTGCTTTCCAGTCTACCCAAAACTACTGTATTCTATATTTTGCAAATGTACTAACAACCAAAAAAAAGAGCATCGGGTTGAATTAATTACCTGACCAATAATATAAAATTATAGTATGAACTAGTTTAAATTATTAGATTAGGAATAAAAATATAAAAATTCTATATCAGAAAATGAATAAGAATAATCTTTTCATTTTAGTATCAATTCTAATAAATAATAAAACGCAATATTACACAACACTTTTAATTAAAATTTTTAACTTAACTTTTTCCTTTTTCTCTGTTTGGTCACTATAATTTACTTTATCGTAAAAGTAATTAGAAAAGTTATTGCTAAATCCATTTTCCATGTAACTGTAATTAAATTAATATAATTCCTTTTTTAAAGAATATACTTTGTAATTGTAATTAGTTCCTTTTTTTTCAAAGTAATTTGTAATTGTAACTATTTTTAAATTACAAGTAATTACCCAGCTCTGGATTGTGGAAGATCCTCGGAATTGTCCAGACTATAATAATTAGTTAATTTGTTTATAAGGCCATAACTTGTAAACTATTCAACTTACCGATTCCAGATTTCGTGTGAGTTATTAGACAGTGATAAGGAATAAGAGGATGCGATGCCAAAACGTTCCGGTAATAATAATAACGCAGTTTATAAATGTTTAATACAAAAGTCATAAATAAATTTTTCTGTTTATAACTTTTGATCTAATCAATATTTTTTGACGCTCGAAGGCTAGGTTGGGAGGTCTTTTGAAGAAGAAAAAAAAAAGTATTTTACTGTTTTCTCGTGGAAATGAACGGAAAAGAGTTATAAACGAAAAACGTGAATTTACGTAAAAATTATACGATTAACCACCCTGTAAACAATCTTCCCCCCATTTTTATGACTTTCAAAACTAATATGTTATTGTACATAATATTTAGCATCTATAGTGATAAATTCAGCTTACCGAAACAAAAAGTCGGGAAATGGTCATTTCCAGCTTATTTTCTTGGCCTATAATATGCAATATTTTTGTGTTATGTTCTTCTAGTATCAAAAATATAATGTTTTTTTAATACATTTGCATCTATATCTTTTTACATATTGTCATTTTTGCTTGTTTACGTTGTTTGTTATATCATTTCTGTGGTTAGGTATATTTTATTATCTAAAAAAAATTCTATATCTTTTTTGTCTACTTTTCCTGTTATTAGGTACTGTTACCTCTCGGAAAATAAAAATCTATCTGTCTAAGTACCCACGGACATTTCTTAGAGCTAAATATGTAGAGTTTTCCTTCCTAAAATCATGTTTTGAACATTAATTAAATCACAAATAAGCATAAGCAGCAAACTGTGGGATTTGAATCACCTAGTTCGTTTTACCTCCCATATTTCACATCATCAGATGATAGGCAGCTAGTTTTCTTCACCATAAACTATCAATAGAAGGATTTAACGTTTCCATAACCATAATAAATACGTTCGGACCCGCCGTGGAAGCGCCGGGCGTACCATTTAGGGTCATGGATCAAGTGAGATCCAGCGGAGCGCGTAATCGCAGACATCACCGCCCCATCACGAGAATTTCTTTCACACTCCGGTACCCTAATCAGGGGACGGTTCGACGGAGGCCCCGTAATAATCCGATACGTTTCCGGGACCGATTGTCTGCGTCTTAGAAGCCTCTCAGCGAGGATTGTGACATATTTACTCTGCGCCCAGATACATGTTAATTTATAGTTAGTTATATAGTGATTTGCACGCTTCGGTAATTCTGATACACTGTTGCGGCAGATGACGACAATGCAAATTAATAGGTAGGCCTCGCGGTCCCGGGGGTGAGGACTTTGATCATATATGGTGCGGTTACGTATCCCCAGATTGAACTCTGGGAATGAGACAATGTTATATAATCGTTGTTGTACTTACTATTCACGTTGAGAAAAATGCTATACCTAGTTGGAGTGACATTGTTAGATGGAATACAATTCTATTGTAAAGTATTGGCAATTGGCAATTGTAAGAGCCTGTACAATAAAGGCTTTTGCACGATTTCAATTAAAAGATCTTTCGTTACACTGTAAAAAAATCGGTGAGAGTGAAAGCAATAAAGGTTCGGAGAGAAGTCATTGAGTGAAATTATAGAGTGCATTTTCACTCAATATTGGGCATTTTGATTATTTTACTCATTTGTGATTGTATTTAAACTAAAACTGAGTACTTTCACTCAAATATAGGTACTCCTTAAGTAAATATTCTTTACGTAAACTCGTATTTGGTGCACTTGTACCTATATCAGAGTAAACGTCCTCATTACTGAGTGAGTTTAAATGTATATTAATTTCGAGTAATTTGATTGGGGCCGTGAAGATGGCGCCATTTACATATTGCTTCTGTAATCTCGACCACAGTTGATAGGAGCCCGTTAGGTGCTCTATAAAATCATGATTGCCGGAAGAACAGACCTTAGCGGCGGCGGGTCTCAGCCAGGACAGGAGGAGGCCCCGCGAAGTGCATTAATTTCAACACTGTAGATCCTAATTAATCAGTTATGATTCAATATTTAGTTAATTAAAAACCAAGTCTGAGTAAAAAATGACTCAATAATAGTTAAATTTAAATCATATTAGAGAAAAAATCAACTCTAAATTAGTTTTATATTTTCAGAATAGAGTCAAAAGTCGCTCAATTGATAGCAGTAACTCGAATTTGAGTAAAACTCACTCATTTCTGATGCACACAGTTGTACTCATACTAATAGAGTGAAAATTTCACTCAATCGGGTGTGAACTAAAATTGATATATTATTGAGTAAAATTGAGTGAAATGTGAGTGAAATTTTTTTACAATGCAGGTACCCATTAAATAGATTCTGCAGATATACTCGTATTTGGTGTATTTGTAGCTAAATTGGAGTAAATATCCTTATTATTGAGTGACCCCACTTTACATACTCAGAATAAAGTCAAAAGTCACTCATTTGATAGTTAGGAGAAACTCGGATTTCAGTAAAATTTATTCACTTCTATTGCAATAGTTTCACTCATAAAATTTTAGTTGCACTCACACTAATAGAGTGAAAATTGCACTCAATTGAGTGTGGTCAGAAATTGATACAATATTGAATAAAATTGAGTAAATTTGAGTGAAACTTTTTTTACAGTGTATGCCCCATTTTTAACAAAAATATCCAAAATCTATAATTTGTCTGGGAATATCTGAATTTACTATAATTACTATTTTATTTATTAATATATTAGTATTCAAATGAATATTTTTCTCAGTGTGACCAAGATCACCTGTAACAAGCTCCCCGTAGAAAAGCTTACCTTGCGTTATTCCCTGGTGTCTCGAATACATCTGCTTACCCCGCGTTTCGTTCCCCTTCCAAAAAAAAAAAAAACTGTGGGCAGCAAGGCGCGCCGCGAATTGTTGCTGTCCCATTACGACGCGCCAGCGCCCTCTGAATTATATCGGGCGCGTTAAGTGGGCGCGGCCAGAACCGGGCTAAGACAAGGTTGAAATTGATAACTTATCTCCTACTCTTTTTGCAATTTCAAAACTAATTCGAATTTCAAAAAAAAAACTAAAACTCTAATAAAAATAATAAAATCTAATAATGTGTTCTAAATGTTTCTTTTTTGAAATTAATAAGAAAATCTGAATCATTTCAAATTGTAAAAACTACTAATGGCATATATATACAGTGTGATTCAGTCATAATGTCACTAATTGTAACACATGTTCAAGTAGGTAATTATTCAGTTTGTAGTACGTACACTTCATTGTGTGACTTATTACTTTTCAGAGTTTTATGGTATCTACATATTTAAAATTATAAATACGGCTAAAAAACACTCACTCATTCGTCCATAAAGTCTTAATAAAGTTGAGGTCCGTTGCACTTTGATTTTGAAAGCAATTGCAAGAGACGACGGCTAGGAAATCAGCTGTTTCGTTACAACGTTCGATAGCTGTATACTTCGCCAGTCTGCGCGACGCGTTCGCTATTGCGATATGGAGCGGCGAGTTAACGGGGGTTAAGGAGTAAGTAGCTTATTTTTTAAAAGGTCGAGAAAAAAAATGTTTTCTATTTTCTGGCTTTCCGGATACATGGGTAAAATTAATGATTTTTTGACTGAATCGCGCTGTATAGGGATATTCACATACATTCTCCCGATATTATCTAATTTGGCCTTTTAGCCTTTAAAAAATATATATATATATATAAATACTGAAGTTACAGATAATTTTCGAGAGATCTCAAATAAATAATAATAAAGTCAAGACTGCTAATGTAGTAGTGTAGTAACTAATGCAAATCTTTTCTAGATAAAATACACTTGTAAATTGTAGACAGAGCCAGATCCAGATTTTATAAATGTTACTAAATGCAATAACTGTACAATTACTATATGAATTTATAACTCAAAATCGCTTTTTTCCTTAGGAAGGTAAGTTACCTCACTTACCTCCCGTTGTCCATAGCAAGTTCCACTTACGATAAAATCCACTTACCTCCTTAAACACAATGTATTAATAGTCTATTTACCGTAGTGGGAGCAGATAAACAAATATGTCTCTTAGTTTAATTTATGAACCTACCATAGCAAATGTTTCTAGACCTGCTCAATGATTATTCTAATAAATATAACTCAAAATACAGAAGAAGTTTTATAGGTGTCAAAGTACCCAACAAACAGAAAAAATACTCGAGCCACAAATACAATAACATTTAATTTTTCGCTAGACTTTTGAATTTTTTTCTTAAACATCTAACAAAGCTGGATTATTTTCAATCATTTCATTGGTTCTAATCCAAGTTTTTTAAATCTAATATTTCTTGTTTATTTAATGATATTTGGGGAACTACTTTCATGCTGAACCGCGAAAGGAGGGCTTTCAATACGGGCCTGGCTGGCCTTTTCGCAGACGCTAAATTTAACGAAACACTTTATAAGATTCCGTGTCACCGAAATCTACTCTTTTACATGAACAGACGACTGGAGATGGCGAAATGTAAGACGGGACGCGAGTTATCTGGAAATGAATCTAAATTTGTTTCGCGAGCGGGAGACGCGCGTCCTCCCAGCCTGACAGCGAATTGCGAGAGATCTTTCGCTTTTTCCGCAGTCTGATGCCTCGCGTGGAAATTGCCTTTCCCATGTGCCGGAAAATGTGTGGTCCGCCGTCTAAAATAGGACAAACAGCCACCGAAATAATTTCGGGCTTCCAGACATGGACAGCTTCGTGTGCTTTTTTTTCTTTTTCTAAGATAATTTAGTGCTTTTGCTCACATTTTTGCATGCTTGGGCAACCGACTGGTGTTCCATTCGAATGCAGATATGCGGAAGGTGCTGAAAGTGTAATAAAATACTAGAACGAAGTTTAAAATTAGAAATATATTTCACAATAAAACTATTTACTTTTCTGTTAGTAATTGTTGTACCTTTTAAATAAAAACTAATTCAAGTCAACGTTCTTTGATAGCTACCAAGCTAAGATACACTAGGCACATAAATTAAGGGATATTAAAAAAATCACAAAATTTTGGGTGATTTTCAAAGAGCTGTAACTTGGAGGGAAATGGTCGTAGAGAGAATAAAAAAATTTTGAAAAAAATTTGTTTTTTTAATTTTTTTTTAGAATCATGAACGTTTTTCGCTGAAGAAAAAATATTGATTATTGCTAAAAAAACATTTTTAACTGAAAAAAATGAATAAAAAGTGAAAAATTACTTATTACAAAGATTTTCAGCAAAACGACAAATTTAAACATTCCGGGCACTAGCAAAAAAAATCCGGGCACTAGCGTTTTGAAATTATCAGGGTTTCTTTAGGACACTTTGGGTTGAAAAGTTACAGTCGATATCTTTGCAGTTTTCAAAACTCTGCTTGGATTTTCTGTATTTCCATTATTTCCCGAGTAATTGATCGCCAAAGTCAAAATTGATTTTTTTACTTTGATCGACGCTAACTCAGCGACAAATAATCGTACAAGGCTCCGGAACCGCTCAATTTGAGGAGAATTAAATGATCTAAAAGAGCTTTATGATGAAAGTACCAAAAAAATTTTCCATATGCCTTTTTAATAAAAGCAAAAATATACAAAAATTTTTTCGTTGATTTTCTTACGATTACTCAAAAACTGCTGACGCTAAAAAATTTTAAACTGCAGATCTGAAAACTAGACTCATGAAGCTTCAATTTCCTTTTTTTATTCTCTTTATGGCCATTCCCCTCCAAATTACAGCTCTTTGAAAATCACCTAAAATTTTGGGATTTTTTAATACATATTCCTTAATTTCTGTGCCTAGTGTATTAATGAATGGGAAACTTTTACAAACTCGAAGAGGAATTTTTTAATGGTGAACAGACTGTAGTAATAATAAATATTTTCAATAATCGGAACCATTGTACAACAGTGCTAAAGATTAATAGCCAACATTGTTAAAACTTGTTGACAACTTCTGGAATCGTCCCCTACATAAAAAGAAGTGAATAGTTGTGGCTATAGATAGCGCGCTATACGATTTTTTATTCACTTTTCTTTGTATAAACATAAACAGAGAAATTGCTAGTTTAGGGTAAAATCAATAATTCTATTTCTGTTGCAGAAACACGTATAGTAAAATCTTTCTAAAGTAGCTATTTTTACATGTTGGAGAGTGATGTTAGAACAACAAAAATGAAATATTATTTTAAAAGATTAGGTACATTGTTCTTAAATTTCATTAATCAGGTACGTATATTTTTATATTAATAATACATAATTAGACACATCATTTTTGATTTTTATTAATTACAAGGTATTTAAAACAAGTATAAGTTTCATTTATATTTCTTTTTTTCGACTCTGTTATATGTAGCAGTGTGAAAAATTAAGATGAGGATAATGAATTTACTAATAATACTTTATTTGCTAAAGCTGGTTTTACAAGAGATGGTATTTCAAATTATCATAATGCTCATAATAATCATAATAATAATACATAACAGAAAACAGATATTAACTAACAAAGTATAACATTTTTTTAGGATAATGATAAAATAGGATTTCCAATCCTATTTTATCAATACAAATATTCGTAATGACGTCCATTTACTTCAACACATTTTCTGATACGTTTTAAAAATGAGCGTGTGACACGATATAAAACACCGATACTGTTTCACATATTGAATTGAATGAAGATCATTACGAACATTTATTATGATAAAATATGATTGAAAATCTATTATATTTAGTTAAAATCTGTTTTCTATTATTATTATGATTATTATGAGCATTACAATCATTAGTAATACCATCTCTCATAAAACCAGCTTCGTTAGTAAATAAAATATAATTAGTAAATTCATTATCCTCATCTTATTTTTCCATAATGGTGTTACAGAGCCGAAAAAAATATATTACAGTGAAAAATGAAACTTGTACTTGCTTTAAACAATTTTCGTTACAATTCGTAACACCATAATTACTAATGACATTTATTTGAAAGTATGACTCCTTGATTGATTATAGAAAGAATTATTAAAAATTTGATGTTTAGTAAAAAAAAACTTTAATAACAATTTCCTGCTAAATGGTTACATTTATCGGCTTGAATAAAGAGGACATAATTTTTGCTGATAATGGGGGAAAAATGTTATGAACGAAACAAATTTTGAGTTCTAGGTAAAGTGCCCTCTAGCGGCGCATATTGAAAGTTTTCTCTGACTGACCCAATAGAGCTTAATCTACTTACCAAATGAGAGACTAATTGAACTTGAAATAAATAAGTTATTTAAAAAGAAAAATTAAAAAAATTGAATTGTGACAAGTTGTAACATGCAAACAATTGACAATTCGAAAAAAATTTCATTACATACTGCTATTGTTTTAATCTCTAGAATCACTTCCCGGAGTTTCTTAACGGACTTTTAGAACACCCTGTATATATATTGTTATGAAAATTTTCTATTAAATATTATTTGTGTGTGGTTTTATAATAAATTTAATTTAATTTTAATTTAATTCAATTTTGTGTATAACTTTTTTAATTTAGATTTAGATTAACTGTAAATTGTTTAATACAAACCTTACTTTTATTCACCTCGTATATTAAATTTTTTATCCCTTGTTACTCAGATATTTGTTTTAATTTGAATCTCAGGAGTCGGTTCTGTTTCAATCATTCATAAACAAATAGAGTTTTAACAATTTTATACAATATTTATTTAAATTAGTTAAGGAGATTATAAGAAAACAAAATTTTCAACTGGTTGGCTTTAAATCAGAAATGGCTTCGTATAAATGAAATTTTTTTTAGGTTGAACAATCATAAAGAATATTTTGGTTTTTCTGTACCTTTCCTTATCCTACAACAATTTTTTCAATACAAGGACTGGGCTTGTTTCCTTTTTTTTATTTAAAAAATTTTATGATGTTTGAATTCTTGATTGATACTACTGTCACCACTCGTCCGTGTATTGTATTGCATATCTTAACTTATACAAATTTAATTCACATGATTTGACGTTTAAATCTAAAATGGCCGTCCCTTTTAAACACTTGTTGTGAGGTCATTCAATATTAGAGTTTTTAAAGCTAGTTTTGGATTGCTAGTATGTAAATTTGTGCAAGTCCTGTTATATTAATTGTCCCTTTTCTAAGGTATACTGTATTAATACTTTGTTATTTGTAAGCTATAGCTATGAATTAATACTTTAGTCCATTTTATTTTTCTAATTTTTAGGTACCTGTTGGTTACTGGGTACTTCTTTCCTTGTTGGAATCGCTGACGATGTCTGTTGTACCATATATGGGCCACTGGAATACCTCTCCGGATACTGCCTGATATTTGTTGCAAAATTTTTCTCCACTGTCGACTTTCGTTATGTAGATTTTGAAGACAAACGATTTTCGATGTTACTAGAAAGTTTTAATTTACTTCTTGACTGTTTTTTCTTGAATTATTTAATTTTTGTTGGACCTACTTCTTCTCTCTAGCTTTTTACCAAAAAACCAAGCCGTAACTAGTAAATAAACATTTGTTTTTTCACCTTCTGGAAATTTCTAGTGTTCATTTTTCCTTAAGGTCCCTTCACATACATTCCAGTCTTTGGGCTTCCTTTTTTCACAACACTTTCACTGCACTTCTTATACCTAATACATTTGTTACAATGTCCTTTTATTTTTAACATATAAATTTATTACTTATTATTAAATATTCCTTATTTTCTGTTCTTTTTTCTAGGTCATTTACTGGTACTTGTAAAGCCACCTTTAGTTTTGACATTCGATAAAATTTATAATTTAATTTGACATTTGATAATAAATTTTCATATTTGACTTCAGTTCATTTAAGATATCTTCTCTACAGTTACTCGTCTACCCAAATTATGCATATCAAATTCATCTATGGATATTGAGCTGTCTTTTGATATATGTCACTTTGGTTTTATATTATGTTGTCTCATAGTATTTCTTGTAAACAAGTGTCGCTGTCATGCATTCTTTTAAAAAATGTATTTTATATTTGTGATTTAAATTTAAAATTATCAATTTAATACTATATGATATCCTTTATAATTACTTCTTTTATATTCAGAATCTTTATATTAACAATTTTATGCTATTTTATTGTTTGCTATATTAATAATTAATTTTTATTTTTGGACTAAAGTTCGGTCAGGTAATTTTTCAATGGTGATTTCTGTTTTTCATTACAATTTGTTAGCGCAAAATTTTTTTTAGCACTTATATTTAAAATGGTATTTCTAACAAAAAACTCGTATAAATTCTATTTGTGGAATTACAGTTCTAGTTATTTTCGATATATTGGTAAGTTCATTTTACAATAAAAAAATCGAACTCTAAAAATGTCCGTCACTGGTTGACATATTTACAACTCAATTTAGTGATTTTTTTTTACTTCAAAACAGATGAATCAGTGGCCCAAGTTTCATCAATCTGCGTCAAACATCCGCAGGGATATTTTAGAAAGTGTAATATTTTTCTCTAATTTCAACATACTGTTTTCGAAAAAGAAGCTAACACGAAATTTTTTATTTAAATAATTTGTTTTATTTGGTGGTGATTAAAACCTCGTTTATTATGTCGGTATAAATTCGGGGGCTATATGTATTCGAAATATTTTGTTGAGGAATAATTACGAATACAATTTTTTTTATACCAAAAGGTCAACTCTCAAAGTAAGGACCCGAACCTTTCAAAACACCCGACATTCCAGACATGCACTCCCACGTAGTTCTAAACTAATTAAATATTTGATAACCGAAAACGCTGGAGCACGCAGATTTGGCATTAATGTTTAATTTTGTAATAAATTAGATTTCGTCGTTTCGCGATTAATGATAAATCAACCCGATTTGCATTCGTAGCCGATATTAAACGTCCCGCGCCTGCATATTATACATTTATGAGGCAGAAATAGCCAGCACTTTATGTATAATCATTATCATCTGGAATAAGCCTCATCTGCCTTATTTCTGGGGTAAAGCGATTCATATCCGAGATTTACTCGCCGGGCCGCTGGTAAAACTTCGGCAATAAAGGCCCGCCGACTGAATTATTCTACATAAATAATTTATGGGACGTTAACAGATTTAAATTTAAATTTAAGGGAATTCTTGACGGTTTGCCGGCCGACGATATTAAGACGAGATAATGAATGATATTCGTGCCGTTTCCCTTGGTTCAGATAAACTCGAAATTCACCCATCTTTCGAATTTTTCCTGCCAACCAGCTCACTAGGTAGAAACAGCGATCCATCACTCTTGGAGATGAATCACATGCATAAGGCTAAATGGATAGTTGAACAATATGAGACGGTAGAAAGAAATTTCAATACATTTTCAAAATTTCGAGCTCTTCCAGCCAAACAGTTTGAGAATAGGTGAACAGGTCCACATCTACTTGAGCCAGTGACCCATAACGACAGGAAGAGAGTCACAACAGCTCGAGCGAGGATAACTCATGCATCAAAATTTGCTACTACCTTTCGAAAGTAACTGATGGTGTTTTATGTTCAGAATTCTGCGATGCCACCTAGCATTGCGTACGAACGTCTACTCTGGTAATTCGCTGTTTACTCACCATAAGTTGTTTTGCTTGTCAATCGCAAAGAAAATATATTTTCAGCGAAGCTACAATCTCTTTTATTTTCAGGAGTTTTGAAACCTAGCTGTTAAAAATATTAACACATACCATAGTTCTGAGGGCTAAAAGTGCTATATGAAAGAGAAAAAAACTTGAAATCCTAAAAAACTAAAGCGTTAATAATTAATTGGCTATGAAAATGGATCCCAGCCCTTTAGATGTCATTGACAAAGTTGTGTGACACAACTATCAGCCAGATATTTCATAAATATTGATTATGATACCGAAAAACTCAAGAAGAAAGTTATTTCCTTGAGTTTATTGTAACGAAAAGGTAGTGCAACAATAAAATTATGTGTATTTGAACTACAGAGGACATTTGTTCAACCCTCTACGTAGCTCCCATTCTTATATATGAAGTAAAGCAAGCGTACTGTTTATTCTCCTCTACCAATCGTCTATCTTGCACAATAGAGAACAATTCGTTTTATTTGAGTTCTACTAACGATCGAGCTAACAACCTCATTAAACGAAATATACGTTTTATTATTGAAAGTTCCAGAATAAAGTTGTCGATATTTATTTACTATTTACACAAAGATATTAATTGTGTCATTTAAAAAGTTCAAATAATTTTATAGTTATTGTGTAAATGGAAAATATAATTAATTACAAGAATCTAATTAATTAACAAAAATTGTGTGGAAATATTGTAAACTAAATTTTCTCATCAAAGACAAAGATAAATTTGCAGAATTTCGGTTGTATTATATAATTTGAACAACCTACTTAAATCTTAAATATACAGTACAGAGATAATCTATCAAAATCTATCAGTTTCTACGAACTAACATAAATGTTGTCTTGCTTCACCATAAATTAAAACAATATCCATCAACTCGAGTTGTTATACGCGTAACCCATTTTTGACACTTGAAAAACTAATGTAAACACTATAGCAACAACGTTAATACTAAAATCAGATTTCAGTATTCGGAATCGCCTGTGCCCACGTGGAGAGAGACGCATTGCGCACAGCGCACAACTCGAATGATGCTAGAGACTACAATAGCCCAGCGATGTAAGGGCTGTAAATACTACAATTTCAATAATTATTTTTTCTCGGAAATTATAAGGATTTTATAAAAATATTTTTACGATATTGACTCCATTTTTCAATGATCCATCTATTCCCAAATTTTTTTTAAGTAAGTTGTGAATCATCGTGTATTGATCTGTTTGTGAATCTGAATATCCCATTTTGCTGTTAATTTTTTTAATTTTATCTAATTCTACGAGTTGTACGCCAAAAAACCAATCTGATGCGCTAAATTGAGTAACACACTGGTAATTACTTCCACCCTCTGGGGCAATACTTCGCAAAACACATGAAAACCCCATTTTTCGAGGGCCCCGATCTGTTTTGCTTAAGTAGCGGTGCTTGGGAAAACAATTCGGGGAATCCCGACCGGGATAAATTATTTAGTTTAGGCGAGCGTGTGACCTTTTTTGTAGGGGATGTATTCCGGCGAAGTTTGGGATAATTTACCATGAAAATTCGCTTAAATTTAGGACCTCTGCGCGAAGGGTTAATAACTATTAATAATATTTCCACATACATAAGCATTAGCTTCAAATCGAAGATGGAGTGGAAGATGGGTGTGGCGTATTGTTATTTTATTTGTAGACTTTTAATCCACTAGGAACTACAAGAGTTAACATTACAGAAATGGTTAAAAAATTAATTACTTATTTTGAATGAACAATTCGTTTTATACTCTAATGTCCAATAAATTATCCATCCGATCTGCCGTATACTTTTTCAGGGTGTAATTAAAAGCATTGTCTATTTGAAGTCGGAACGATGGCAATAAAGGATCTGTTGTCCTTGTTCCTCCTTCGTTAGAAGCAATCTATTATTAATGGAGCTCTTCTAGCCGGATTTGTTCGATTGAATCTAGTACGCGGTAATCCATATCGATTAAAATGGATTTCAAAAGAATTAGCTCGCTTTGGAAGTTATCAACACGGATGTTGAATGACGTCCATAATTCTCACAGGACGTTTTTAAAAATAAATGAAAAACGCAACATGGTAAAATAAAAGAATGTGTGGGATTCTCCTTCTAATTCTAATGAAGGTATTACTGCAGGATAACATTAATAGAGGTGAAAAAATGAAAACTTCAAAAGTTGAAGTATCCAAAAATAGTAAAAATCTGCTAATGATCAGAGTCTTTGGGAAGTGCATAGAGATTGAAGAAAAGGTAAAACGATTGAAGAAGTTTTCAAGAGATAACCGGACAAAAAAAGAATTCCCCAAAAGGTCATCTAAAGGGTAGGTCTTAAAAACTCTTCTAAATACCCTACTAAAAAAGTCTTTAAAGGTGTCTACAGAATGAAGAAGTTTTCAATACGTTTTCAAAAGTTTGAGAAGTTTTTAGATGGGACTCATGGATTAAAACAGTCTTCAAAACGTTTCCAATGATCAAAGTCTTTAGTAGGTACACAAAAAAGGCAAGAAAAGAAAAACCTGGAAAGTGATAATATGAAATAGGTGGCAGACAAAAAAGTCTGTGGACTATAGAAATACTCTATTGAATATAATTTCAATTTATCACAAATTTATTTACGTCTACATTCTTTACTCGATCTTTCCGTAATATGGTTTCTGAATAGCAATACTTCCTAGGAATTTCTAACGATTGCGGGTTCGGTCCGGGCCAAACTGTAAGTTTAGGGCCTATCTGGAGTTTCGTTTTTCCGTTGCGGCGGAGTTGAGAGATAATATCGCCAGAGGGACGCCGGCCGCTTAGAGTTTAACTTAGAAATTATATGTTTAAATGTGCGTTTGTTTAAACAGTTGTATGTGTGGATGGAGTTTCTGGTAAACATACATATATTATAACTTATTATAAATTCCATGTGAAGCCCTACTACGGATTACTCTGTAGATTTAGATTATATAATATTTAACAATACTATGTACAATGCGAGTGCCTGCTAGAAGATTCCTCTAAGGTCACGGCATAGATAAGGATATACATCTTTATTTATGTAATCCACTAGGAAAAAGCTCACATATGCGAGCAAATGTATACTTATGTTCAATGGAGCGTTTTCTTTTATTCACATTGATTTAATTACACTGAGCCATATTTCACAAAAATTTTCTCATAAATTGTATTTGTCTTGGTTACTGCTTCATTAACTATATAGGGTGTTTCTGAAATAAATCCGTTCCTTGAAAAGTGTGATAGAACGCACAAAAATGATCAACTTTTATTAAGCAACTAGAAAGGTAGGCAAGTGCGCTGACACGGACTTCACCTTTCCCTCGGGCCTACGGCCCTCGGGATGGACTAAAAGATGCTTCTGTTTTCGAAATAATTAATTAAGAAAATTAACCATAAATGTAAGCCGACCCTGTGCATCTTGTGCACGTGCACTGCCAGAATGCCTCGGACTCGCTACATGAGTGAAGCGCTTGTCTAACTGGCTGACTTTACTCGTCACTTCCACAATCAAGCAAATCTGATGATAAATGAGACTTGTCGTTTGTATGAGGTCCGTTACCGTACCCCGAATATTTTAATACTTGGTAAACTGACAATTTATTAAATTCGAATCAATTAATGTTTAAACGAATATATTAAAACAACCTTTAAATTTTTGCAAATATTTATAAATATTCTCTACGCGTATTTAATATTTCATAGTTTAATTAGNTAAGAAACTTCTAGCCTATGTGTTTCTGATGTTATAATATTTGAACTTTTTTTTGTACTAGATTATTTAACATTAATTTACTCATAAAATCTCTAAATTGGCCCTTCTTGTGGCATTTTCTTTTACCTTCATGCTTCTCCTCGTACCTAAAATTTATTTTCTTGACATGCTTATCAATTAAAACGTATTATTTAAAATTTTGACTGATAATGTTTTAGGTTTTATATGAAATAACTATGAAATGAGCTTTTTATTTTTCTTTAAAAGTAATTTATGTCTTTATTTTATCCTACATTATAATTTCATGAAAATTTTCTATGCTATTTCTCGGTGTTGTGTCTTGAGATACAGTGTGTTCATTTTACTATATAGGGTGTATCTGAAATAAATCCGTTTCTTGAAAACTGTGATAGAACGCACAAAAATGATCAATTTTTATTAAGCAACTAGAAAGATAGACAAGTCCGCTTCGCGGACCGCACCGTTCTCTCGGTCCTTCGGCCCTCGGGATGGTCTAAATGCTTCTGTTTTGTAGAAAATTAATTAAGAAAACTAACCATAAATGTAATCCGGCCCTGTGCATCTTGTGCAAGTGCAGGGTCAGAATGTCTCGGACTCACTACATGTATAAAGCGCTTGTCTAACTGGCTGACTTTACTCGTGACTTCCACAATCAAGCAAATCTGATGATAGGTTAGCCGGCGTATAAAATATTTTCTGATCAAGAACTATCAAATATGGTGTCAGAGAATTTAAATGAGACTTGTCGTTTGTATGAGGTCCGTTACCATACTCCGAATATTTTAATACTTGGTAAACTGACAATTTATTAAATTCGAATCAATGAATGTTTAAACGAATATATTAAAACAACCTTTAAATTTTTGCAAATATTTATAAATATTCTCTACGCGTATTTAATATTTCATAGTTTAATTAGTCTAAAATATGGTTCACCGGTTTAAATATAGAATATTATGCTATATTTTAGATATTTTTTTCAAACAAACGAACGTTTAAATTTGTTATCAAACATTTGCAAGTGTTCTGCATAACGTTCATATATATTTAACTTTATTTTCAACATGCAAACAATTAGGCAACTGATTAGTTATTAATTTTTAACCATCCATGTTTTCCAAACAATAGTCAATATTAGCATTTAGTAGTATTTGTTTTCAGTTTAACTATTAACAATATATCTACAAATTGGGCGAATGTGATAAAAAAATGATAGTGTTAATGATGCGCTCTGTTAATTTAACATAATTTTCTCAAATTCAACAAAATACCACAGATAGTAATAAAATTTACAATGAATTCTCATGAAATCCATAATTTTATAATTTAATCAAACTAAAACAGAAAAACAGTGTTATATGAAAACCGGAGCGACTTCATTTCTAATATCCCTTGTGTCAGTAACATTTTAATTACGTCCTAATTATTATATAGTCGCATAATGAACTGGAAATTTGAATTAAACCTCCCTTCAATTCCTATAACACAAAAAGCCATAGTTAAATTCTAGCAGAGGGAATTAATATTATTATCGACAAAATGGGTGGGACGTACTTTTAAAATAGGCCATATTTTTTTGCTACGAATTTCGGTTTTAATTGGCTATGTTTAGAACCGCTCATGGTGTGTGTTTTTTGTCTAACTACAAACAATGGAATTTAATTTTGTGTTCGGACACAACACCTGCGGTATGATATATCTCGCGCGTCCATAAAACTGGATGCATTGCACGTGGATTCGTGGGTAATACGATAAATGAATATTGAACATTTTGTTTTCATTTGTGTATATGTATGTGACATTAACAGCTCTTGAACATTTTCCGTTCCAAAATAGTTGCAGCAGTTGTAAAAAGTCTAATTACGATATTTTTTTTCTAAAATCCGACTTACGGTTACATGACGGAAACAGTAGAAAAGATTTTGACCTTTCACGATGGTGTCGTTTAAATTATTTTTTTATATATGTATATTTTTTCCGAAATATTTGTCTAAAATATTTACGAGTATAACCTATTTTGTAATTATTGTTTTGTCGTAATATGAGTCCCAAGCGAAATTTCGAATTTTCACCCACATTCTGAAGATAATGCGATTAACCTTCAACTACTTCCCCTACGAAACTCCGACTGACGCTAAACACCAACAGCCGTAGCAGACGTTGCTAGCAGTACATAAAACCGCGACAACACAGTCTCAGATTTTTTGAAAATAAACCAATTAATCGGAGTATTATAATGACCTAACACTCTAATAAAATTTCTTCTCTATCTATTCAAAAATAATCAGATTATTGCTGGAGATCTTACTATTTCTTGCTCATTTCACTGAGTCTTCTTAGGAATTCTATTGTAAATTCACTTGTGGGTAAATTTGCCCATTACTATAGCCAACCAATCTTTATTTACCAAATCATATAACTGAATTATAAAAAGAACTAACTACACCTAATATGGTAGCTTGTTATTTACGATTAGTTGATTGGAAAGAGTTGTTGCAGGACACAGATCAGCCTAATTTGGTGTGGGATATATGTATTTTTTAAAGTTGTAACCGACAGAATTCGAAAAACACACATCTAAGACAGGTTACCATAATAAAAAAAAGAGAAATGTGGCAGAAATATTGCACAATACTAAATCAAGCTGATTTTATTACTCACAGAAACTCTTCCAACAGTTTCATCTGAAGTAATCGACTTATGTTATTATGAAAAAAAGCTTGCTAGTCAACCTTTTCAAAAAATATTACCTAAATACAGAAGACCAAATCTCAATTCGAAAGCAGCCATACCTCTGGTCTAGATAATAACTGGAGAAATATGTCTTCCTGAAGCAAATTCAACAGAAGTTTGTGTGATTATTTTACTAAAGTATTCGTTAAAGTGGGGATACAAATTCTAAAGAAATTGGGGATACAATTTCTGAAGAAATGTTGTTCATAAATCTCCTTATCACTATGTAAGCTTCTTTTAAACAGTATATACTTCCAAATGTCTAGTGGCAAACATTTGTAACTCCAATATCCAAGAAAGAGACCAATTGTGTTGTGAAAACTAACATTCTATTAGTTTGGGTATGATTGTTAGTACAATAATAGGTGACGCAGTGCTTCCATTATTGCTGTTCAATAATGTAATTCCAAAAGAACAGCACGGTTTTGTCCCTGGGCACTCTGTAATTACAAACTTGTTGCGATGTGTCAATGATTGGTCCATGTCACTTGACTCCAAACATCCTGTAGATGTTATCCATTTAGACTTTGCTAAAGCAGTCGACAGGGTATCCCGAAAATTCGTTATTCTGGAATTGGCTCGATGCTTTTTTAGTGAGAGAATTTTTAGTGTGCTGGTTGGAAGCTTTCATTCTTCTCTACATCTTATCGTTCCAGGTGTGCCCCATGGATCTGTTTTGGGACTGGCGTTGTGTTTGGTGTTCGTTTCTGACATTGTGTACGATATAAACTAGCGAGTTTATTTCTATGTTGCTGATGCAACGCTCTATGCGAATCATCACACGGACTCTACTATGCTTCAGGGAGACCTAAACAACATTGCAGATTCTGGTCTACGCCCAGGAATAAGAAAAAAAGAAAATTTCAGGTCTGCAAGGCAATTGTTATTATCAAATCGAGTGTTCTCCAAATGGAATTCCATACCCTGTGGTCAATACACTATCCGTAATCGCTTTTAAGAACGGCTATAATGCTTTCTATAACCAATGAACTTGTATATTCAATGTTTATAAGATTGTTCACGTGTTCATCTGTTTACTTTCTTTTTTATATTTAATGTTATATTTTTTCTTTTGTATCTTTGTCAGTTATTTTTCCCAGCTTCATAGATTTTGTCTCTTTTTGTAATTATAACCAATAAGGTTATAAGCTTAATATTCTCAAAGTTAAGTAAAACGTTTAAATGCATTTTAGTGATTTGTTCCATACGTCTTAGCGCAACTCCAGATGTTTTTCACACCTGTACAAATCCACGATCGTGGAAATACCGCCACGACAAATATCGAATAATACAGTTTCCAACCCAACCATTGATGAAATTCCGTCTGGCATAAATAATTCTAATTGCGCTTGCTAGTTAACACAACTCGAGCTGGGAGTATGTAATACGTCTCGGGCCGAGACGGAAATCTGGGCGTCGCGACGCGCCGATACGTTGCAACCCTTCACGTTCCGCGCTCGTTCCAATGTTCGTCGGTCTATAAAACCGAGACGGGAAGGGCTTAATTTTATTTTGCAGCTCTTTGTCGCGAGGAACGGCTTGCAGCTGATGCGTCTCTTTGCTTATTCGATTATGCTAAATACCTAATACTGTGGTGATGTTTAGCGAAGCGTGGGATTCAAGTTTGCAACGGTAGTATTCGGTTGAATGTGTCCACATATGTGGCTGGGTATTTTTTTAAATGATATTGTTTTAAATTATTTATGTGTAGTTTTATCGGGTAGTTGCCTCTTGTAAAATTGTTTTTTCGTCTGAAAGACCATGCAGACAAGAAATTTTTTTAGATTCAGTTTTCAATTTTAATATTTGTTTTACGTTCATGATCTTACTTGCTTAAACCAAATTTATACAGGGTGATTCACATCCAACAAATCATGGGATGTATAACATCCATACAAGCACCACACTGCAGAAAAGAAATGGTAAAAACACAATTTTAAATTTACTGAAAAATATTTTTCTACACGCCACTGGAAATTGGTCGGTTGTAATACCTGACCTAGCACGCGTAGCGGCTAGTACAAAAAATGTAAGCACAAAAAATAATTAACGAGGTAATAAATAAGAGTTTTATCACAGTTATTTTATTGCAATGAATCAAATTATTGCTTTTATTGCTGTTATTAACTCTTACTATTCTTAAATGGAACCAGTTAAGCCCGGTCTGGAGTAACACATCAATCAACATTGACGTCAGAACTCATAGGCGGGGAAATATTTTTTTTTAACATATTTGTGCGTAGATAGAAATTTTCCACCTTCGGCTTTTACTGTTTAAAAACATGTTAAAGGCAGGCATCATATTACATAATAAAAAGGCAAATTATAAATGTGGTAGAGTTCGTAAATTTTTTAAAATTATTATAATAAATTGGATATTTCTATCAAAAAATCAAGAAATAACGTCAAAAGGATCAAAGGTGTTGATTTTATAAATTTAGTTTTTACAAACTTAATAAAAATAGAAATAGATGCCAAAAAATAAATACAAGCAATATCTCAAACAGTTTTTCTTGTTATATATATATATATATATTGCATATACATATTTTTCCAAATTAATACTTGAAGTAACTTTTCTTTATTTAAATTGTTATTTCTACGATACAGAAAAGGAAAAGCAATTTTAAATATGTGATCCCTTTCACCAAAAGTGCTTATTTATTTAAAATATGTTTCTTTTTTCAATGTTGCAAAAATAGAAAAGGAATAAAAAATCGTAACAAATAAATAATAACTTGTTTTATTGGAATTGTACAGTAAAATAGTACAAAAATATTACAGGGTGTACCACCGAGAACTGTGTCGATCGATAGTAGTGATCGCAACCCTAACAATGCTCATATGGCTTGAAAGAGAATTTTAATGTGTACAAGACAGAGCAATAAAATACAGGGTGTTCCATTTAAGTTAAGAAAGTTATAACTGTTTTACTTTATCAAAATGTAACAGTGAAAATGAAACGCTTGGTATAATATTTTTGAATTTAAAGATATACCATAAGTTAGCGTCTTCTATGTTCTTTACGAATACCAAAAATCAGCTTAATATCACGCTCCTGAAAAAAGTTACTAGCATCTCCGCGGACCCTTATATCTGTCAAATTTTTTCTTTAAAAATTAATATCTCGAAATTTATTACTCCTAGCCATAGAGAATATTTAACAAAGGGACCCTAAAATTTGACGTAGAATCCGAAAATGCAATAATATATAGGGTGTTCCATTTAAAATAACAAAGTTGGTGTCGACTTCCGGTATTACCGGAAGTTCTGAAGAGTTCTAGATATTTTAGTTGTGTTTGCCTCAGAGACATTGCCATGTTGACAAATTTTCAAAAATTACGGATGTGTACTGTCCTAGATATCGATCGACGCAGATCCCGGTGGGAAACCTGTATAGATACAGCTTGACCAAACTCATATTGTCCTCAAGATGCTCAGATCAAGGAGTCAATATCGTAAAAAATTTGTAAAATCCTTATAGTTTCCTAGAAAAGAATTATTGAATTTGTAGTATTTTCAACTCTTACATCGCTGGACTACTGTAGTCTTTAGCGTCATTCGCGTTGTGCCTTATTCGCAAAGCGCTCTCTCTTTACCCCAGGAGATTTCGAATACTGAAATTCTATTTAATATTAACGTTTTTGAGATAGTGTTTACATTAGTTTTTCAAGTGTCAAAAATGTGTATAGCAACTCGGAGTTGATGGATATCCATTTAATTTATGGTGAAGCAAGACTACATTTGTGTTATAGTGCAACATTTGTGTTATGGTGAAGCAAGACAATATTTGTGTTAATTCCTGGGTAAGATGGCCCCAAATGTGTTTGCACGTCGATGGACAAACTTTTGAACAGTTGTTGTAACATTAGGTATGTCAATTTCTTTTATTTATTAAAACCACAAATTAATTTTATTAATTAATAATAACAATAGGGGCAAAAGCATTGGAATTTGCTGATATTAAATAAGTGTTATAAAATTTTATTTATTTCTTTCCTTGGGAAACATATTCTTTAAATTTTTCGTCCGTTAATTTTTTATTACACTTAGTAATAAAACTTAGTTAGGTTTTACAGTGGATCAGTTTCCAGTGCCGTGCAGAAGTGTTTTTTCTGCCTTTTTTTACAAAATTGTATTTGTGTTGTATTTGTAAGTCCTCTGTATATTAAAATTTTTTTTTGGATACGTTCTGAATCACCCTGTATATTATGATAAATGATATACATAAATTGAAATATAAATTCAATGAAATAACTTCCCCTCCCCCATTATAGGCTAGACTTTTTTAAGATAATTTGTGAAGCATCAATGTATTGACAGAATAATGTCACTTCAGTTAGATTACTTTACAAAATTTCAATTGAACTTCCAACTTCTCTTTCTTTGGCACACCAATGGATAAGCCAAGTGTGAATTTCGAAACAATGTTATTTGAAAAATATTTTATTTTTTCCAATTCTACCTACTATTACCAACAATTCGACAGACAAATTCATAAAAATTTTCATGGAAGTTGCGTTGAACGTTATTTTCTCACTAGAATATTTCGTATTCCACACAACGCCTGGGCATTGCAGTAAAGAATTATAACACATATCGAGGCATTCCGCAATCCCACGGATGTGCAGTTAGTACGTCTCTAGAAAACTTTGTGTTAAACTTTATGTGTGCCGGCATTATCTCGCCTTTCATACCAACTTTCAAAACAAAGCCAATATTTATGATAAGCCAAATGGGAGCGGTAGGAACAAACTTGGCCGAGGCAACACATTGCTCGCCGATAGTTTTAGGGGCTAATTTAAAATAATTTTTGCTTTATCTAGATTTCTTTGAAAACTGTTCACTGCACAACTTAAGTATAATACATAATTTGTGATTACAAATTTCATGCATATGTTCTAATTTATAGATATTTTGCTTGATGAGATTATTTAGAAAACATGTTTTGAATTTGTTTGAATTAGCACAACACCTTTCAAAGGAAATTAAGTCCTTAGTACTACTTGTTTTGGATGCTCATATTCATTAAGTACAACATTTTCTAATAACTGAAATACTGATAAATTCGACATGTTTCGGCTGCAAAACCTTCCCCATTTAAAAAAAAAACGAAGTTATTGCTGTTTGAAATTGAGAGAAGTATTCAGCAATTTTTTGAACACCCTTTACAATACTAAGTGACGACAAATATAATAATTTATAACTTCAAGGATCCAAAATACACCCTCCAAAGCTGCTTCCTTAAAATTATTTTTTTATAGCTAATATTAAATTTCTTCACTAAGCTTGCATTTTCACTAAAATTGAAATATCTCACAAACAAAGTCTCCTAAGTATGCATAACCTTTAATAAAGTCCATCTATTTTTTACGGTGCTCTCAAAAATGCAGTATAATATACAGGGCGTTCCATTTTAAAATACCTGGCTTTGATATGGTACGCTTTTCCTAGACACCCTGTATATTTCAAAATATTTTTAAAATGTAGCCGCAATCAACCTACACACACCCACCTAAACAGGTTTCTATAACATATTTTGCCGTTTGGTCCCTAGGCACCGAGGCGTTACTGGTGGCCATATTGGGTTTAATGTCAAAAACTAAATTTGAGTAAAAAGAATTTAAACTATTATGGAATTTTATAAGGAATATATTTCTTTTGAATAATTATTTATTTACATTTTTTTAGAAGTTGTTAAATTTAAAATTTTACATGTCCATATTTTGCATTAATCTCACCTTTCCTCAGTGTCAATGACCTCTGACATCGACATAGTTTAGCTAAACTATACTGTTACTGTCTCAGTTAAGCAGAATTCCATCATGTTCTGAATGCTTCCAAAGGGAACGATGGTTAGCTATAGCTGTGCTGATGGAATGCCATACCGGCTTTGAGAGAACGCAACTGCAAATTGTCTTTACACATGGTATGATATGACGGGATGGTAACCGGGTTTGCTACATTTTTATTTTACTTTTCTACATCAATTTGCGTGAGGGTGTTGTTAAAGTGCCTTTGTTTGGTGTTTCAATAATCAAGTGTTTGTATATTACAAAAATGCATTCTTGGAATAAATTTTAAATGAATTTAAAAAAACTCAATGTATTTTTACTATAAGGCCGCGATATACCTATAGGAACTCTATTTCTTAGAATTAACAATTATTATTGAAACATATTCAAGCGTCACCTTGGGCTTGTTTTAAAATACTTAATATCCGATATAAATTCATTTAAAAACGTTGGACAAAATGGCAATAACGTAAACAAACTATTATCAAGTGACCACTTCGACAAATGAACTGCACTCAAGCTCAGCAAGAGAATACGAACGACCCCAGCGACAGCGGTGGGCAATATTTCGCGATCAACGTCGTGTAAAACTGATCGAGATGGCTCTTTACGTCGTCCGGAAAAAGCGGCAGCATCGCGTTCCGGGTCACGGATTAACCGGTTGTACTTTTCGCTTCGGATTAGACCGCCTCACACACATATACTCGCTGGCATCAGCCGGCTTTATCCGATGCATCTCTCCAGGAGTTTTTAGGATGCCTGGGGACCTGTTGATCGGGGTGATTATGTAGGTGTTGGGTTTAATGTACAGATTTAAGCTCGAATGCTTCACCGTGTGGACTTTTTTTGCGTCAATGATGAAATAAGGATTACTTTATCCAAACTGAAGATTTTTGCGTGAAAGAGTGACCGCAAAGTTAGCCTATTTTCTCACCCTTGCCAGAGGCCTTAAAAAAAATCTTAAAAATATTCTGCATATGTCAAATTATTGGTAATGAAAAATCAAGATGAGCATATTTTTTAGTTTTTCGAAAAATGTCGAAAATCGCCCCTAATTAGGGGTTGATATCATGACGCAAAACTGAAATGTATAAATAATATCAATCAGAATAAAAGCAATTCTTATTGTATTTTTTCTATAGGATAAAATCTTACAACTAGGAAATAATTTATTTTCATGATTAATGAGGGCGTGATATAGTTGTAAGTCCACCCTTAAATTCGCTAAAGGGCTTAAATCATCACCTAAATACGGAAAAAATAAAAAATTACTTGAAAAATCAAGATTTTTCAAATATTTTTTGATTTTTTTATGTTTAGGGGATGATTTCATCCCCTATGAGGGTAGATTTTTATAAAAAAAATTTTGGAATAATTAGGTCAAGTCAGCTTAATCTTTCTGATCAGAAAAGTAAGATCTATTATAAAATATTCGACAGTTTTTTTATATCGCTATGATATTTTCGTATGTTATCACGTTCGGGGGTAGTTCACCCTTTCGTTAGAGTGGTGGTTTTCTTATAGATACTAGTGAGAAGTACACGATTTGAATTTCTAATAATTTAGAATATCCTAGTACTTTTTCCTAGATTTTTCAAGTAATTTTTTATTTTTTCCGTATTTAGGGGATGATTTGAGCTCCTTAGGGAATTTAAGGGTGGACTTACAACTATACCACGCCCTCATTAATCATGAAAATAAATTATTTCTTATTTGTGAGATTTTATTTTATAGAAAAAATACAACAAGAATTGCTTTTATTCTTCTTGATATTATTCATATATTTCAGTTTTGCGTCATCATATCAACCCCCTAATTGGGGGTGATATTCGACATATTTCGAAATACTAAAAAATATGCTCATCTTTTTTTTCATTACCAATAATTTGACATATGCAGAATATTTTTATAATTTTTTTAAAGGTCTCTGGCAAGGGTTAGAAAATAGGCTAAAAATATGTTGTTTTTGCGGTCACTCTTTGATGGCTGGAAATGACAGAATGACGAGGTGAGAGAGAAAATAACGGCAATATTTAATATTATCGCAGCAGAATTTTCCTAAAAATCGAAATATAAAGGAACAATAATGGAAGTAAATAAAAAGTAGACATATAAGGTCGAAGTCACGAAATGAGCTCGAAATTGAATGTGAAGCAGGTAAAAACTGCAATGAAAGAGATGAAAAATCTATAACTATTGTAAGATGATTGAAAATAAAGGTATGGAGTCAAAAATGAAGAGAAAATTAAAAGTAGAAAGATTAGTTTTATTTTTTTTTTTTCAGATGTACTTAGAAACAGTCAGTTTAATTTCAGAAAGGGCCACCTTGATTTTATCTTAGTAAATTTAATATCAGAAACCGTTATTTGTATTTAGTAACATAGTTTATTCTGAAAATGTCAATTCTATAAGTTTGATTCCATAAAATTTCACTTATATTTCAGGAAATGTAAATTGTTTTTCAAAAACAAAATTTGTACTTCAGATTTAATTGTATTAGAGCCAGTTATATGGATGAAAAAAATAAAAATAAATTTTTATGAGCCATTTTTAGAACTTAATCTGACTTTTCAAACTTAAAATTAGAAGTTGAAGTAGAAGTAGATTAAAAGGAAAGATTATAAATTTGTTTGATCTATTTAAGAGTTCTAAAGGTGTCTTAATGAAGAGACGAAACGTCGACATTCGGAAAATTGTGTTTTCTTAAATCCCCGTTTGGTCAAACTACCATTATTAGGAACTACTATTAATTTAGCTACTAATTCTATAATCGGTACTTAAAGTTGGACTATAAAAGGCGTAACTTTAAGTAGGGGTCAGTTTCTTAGGGGTAATAGTACGTATTCCCCTGAATACGAATCCGAAACAGATGAATTGTAAGCAACCTACAGTGCATGTGAAGGGAGATAGTGTCGGTCAGCGGTAACGAAGCGAGGGGCGTCAGTTGTTCAGTATTTGAAGACAGTACAACTAACTGTGATTTTGAATGTTGGCTGGAAGACAGACTATTTATTTTTGTGTATTTAATTTATCGTTATTTATTACTGCTTAAGTTTTTTTGCTAGGTTAGTTGTTAAGTACTGTTTGTATGACAAACACTAACCCAACAAAAGTAACTCGTGCTGTGTTGTGCATGCGCAACGAAAACTGAAATTTTTTTATTCGCATATTTGTATTCTACTAATTTTTCCTTATCTTCCCTTAAAATTAATGACATTATGAAGTATACGTTTTCTTTTATTAGGAACTCAATTCAATAATTTCTTGTTGGAAACTTATATTTTCAAAGGGCAAAAATGGTTGTATACTGACAAGGGTTCTAACTAGTGCCCCCTAGAAGTGACTGCAACACAGTTACTACATATGTAATTGCCACCCATTATAGTCCAGTCACTGAAGGCGAAAATAAGGTAAAAGCTCCCAATTTTTTCGGATAGAATGAATTTTCCAGAAAATTTGCATATAAGCTCATCTGACCCCCCACTTCAAAAGTTATATTGTCTAGATGTGTGCTTTTTTCTATTTGGGGGTGAAAACTACTCCTGTACGAAAAAAATGCGAAAATCGCAGATTTACGTATTTTAAAGATTCAATTCATGTTCAAATATGTTGAATAAAGTTCATTTCATGCTTTTTAATATAATTTATGAAATTTAATTACTTTTCAACCCTTAAAAATCCTTAATAACTACCCTTCCTTGGTCAAAACAGTAGAAAAAAAAGTTTGTAACAGTTTAAAATAGAAAGCTTACGACTCATTATAAAGTTGCAACCCTTAAAAACCATCCCTTATAATAAAATATACTAAATAAAGTAAATGAAATATTTTCTTAAATTTAGGCTAAAATCGTTCAAATTCCCAGAATATACTGTTAATACACAAATAACGTAAATTGCAGAAGGAATACGTTTAATTTTTTTTCCGTCAAGTCATTAATTTTAATACCGATTTTTTTTTCTCAAAAATCAAGACAATCATTTTTTAGTTTGATTGTAACTTCATTAGTTTTCATGCTAACGACTTTTGCCACCACTCAATTTAAAGGTATTTCCAAGAACTCTAACAAGTGTTATATAAGTTTTCCTCGAAAAACATTTAATTTTTCCGCTACAGGACGCTGAACGTTTCGATAATAGCTATCTTCGAAATTGACTTCAACTTCTGGTAGTCATATCTCGGGTTCTATATCACCTACAAAAATAAAAAACAATCTCTTTGCTATTTAATTACCTTCATTTTTGCTTATGACCATTTTTTTTAATAAAACTTGTGGTTTTTGAGATATTCGCAAAAAATTGCTCAAAAACATGCATTTTTTGGGGTTAAAACGAACATGTTTAGGCGCAAATAACTCAAAAAGTATTGGCTGTACAAAGCATTCTTATAGAACATTTTTTGCTTAGAATTCATCCCTCTATCGAATCGTGAGGTTATTTTTAATAAAAAATTCCCACCCTCCAGAAGGGGTGGCATCCACCCCTAAGGTAAATGAACACATTCTCACTATATAACTTTTGTTTCTTTGGCTATTCCCTAGCTACAGTTCAAATGTCACGCCAATCCATTCCATCCGAAAAAATTGGTAGCCAAAATGCTTCAGTCACTGGACTATTATAGACGGGCAAATTTTCGTAACATACTACAAAAAAAAATAAAAAATATTTTTTAGGCATTAACACCCTTTACAAAGGAAAAATAACCATTATTCAAATAAGACAAATTCAGTTTACTTGTCATAATTGACGTCAGAATTTTCCTTTAAGAGATATATCATGATCGGTGAATCACCCTGTATATTTCACCACTTTGCTCCATGCAAATTTAATAAATCACTTAATATCGACACGAACAATACAACCGAAGAGTAAGTCCTGCGAACGTCGCGCTAAAAATAGAAACAACAAAATTCACCGTCTCGAGACGCTTTCAAATCGTCGCCAGACAATGCCAGATTTACCAAGCATCTCCGAAACTAATTAATTAGCAGCAAACGAAGAATGATCGAATTAGCGCGGAAAGGATTAACAGTCGACTCGGGCCGTTTTAGTTCCTGCCGGGGACCCGATGGAGCGGAAATTGTTTTATATGACTTTTTCCCTGGGCATTCTCCAATTTCATTACAACGGCCGTTATCGATGTCGGGGCGAGATTGGCTCCGGAAAATATGGGAAAAAACCCTGGGTACTTCTTTGGGCGAATTGGGGGTTGTTTTTGCTATTAGAATGCATTTATGAGGGGCTCACCTCAAGTAATGTTCGTGAAATATTTTCAGAGTCCGGAATCCAGCAAGAATTACACATTTGTGTGCTTACATGTGCATGCTGTCAAAAGCAAGAATGTAATTTTTTACTCACCATCTGATAGATCTAGTTGTCTAGGGACAGGACTGAGACACTTACCTGAAAAAGAAAATAATGTCTTACACTGTATACTATCTTAAAATACACAAAATAACATACGCTGAACTTACAGGTATCTACATTATTATCCAGATTTTCAAATAAAGTCCGCAATGTTTTCAGATTAATACATTTTATAAAAAAGACTGCCTTTTTACTTCTTACATTATTGATATAATAAAATTAATATAATGTGGGTTAATGAATTTATTTAATAAGGCCTTATTTTTTAACTTTATTCGATAAATACCTTAGCTCAATAACAGAATAGGCTACATAAAACTAATATTAACAAAACAATGACATAATATACAAATAAAACAGGAAATAAAATTGAATATGATGCAAAACAAGTATTACAAACGAATGAGATAATAAGCAACGAAAATAAATAATTAAAATACACGTCAAAAAGGTTATACACGAATAACGGGGAATTTTATTTTTTTTTCATTTTCAAGTAATGTCTTTAAGATGAGCTACAATAATAATGTGTGTTAAAATGGACACATTATTGTAACTATTGCAAGTATCATGTAGCGAGGAATACTTTTTAGTATTTGTTCGCAGAGCGACAAAAAGCAACAGGGTGTATTATATACAGGGTGCGGCATTAGTGCGTCGAAGACCGATATCTCCGATATTACAGAAGATATTAAAAAAGTTATTTACAAAATTTATAACTGCACATTTTAAAATTATTATTTTTGTATATACAGGGTGAACCAAACATACTATTTTTAAAGTGGACACCCTATATATTATTTCAAATTTAGATTAAGCTCATCTCTCCCAAGCTTCCAACATAGGGTTTAATTATGTTATACAGGGTATTTTAAAAGTTATGGTCAATTGTATACGAGAATCATTCCCATTTCAGCGTCCTGTATACCCTAGACAGAACAACTTAACAGTAATTTTTTGCAGGCATAACTTTTCAGTTTTACGAGAAAGTGCTATTTCTTTATTATTGCAACAGTTGAAAATAGGGCGAGCCAAAACTCGAGCAATCATTAATTTCTGAGATATTTACTATTTAATAATAAAAAGAGAGTTTTTAAAAATTGACAATTGAGGTATTTCAGTCTTGGATCGAATTAAGGCAATCTAGAAGTTTTTAATGGAAAATTTTTTATTCTGAAATATTATTGTAAAGTTTAAGTTCACAAAAATATTCCGGTTTGGAGATAACTTTAATCTCTACGAGTATTAGTATATGTATATTCAAATTTTATCAAATTTTGTTTTGTGGTGAAATAAAAAATTACAATTATCTGAACTCTAAAATAAATTATTTACAATAAAACATAATTTTCGATAATTTTAATATGTCACATAGGTACTTTTAATTTATACATATATAGTATAAAATAGTTGATTAAATTCATTATTATAGAATTTATATTTTTTTATACAGGGTGTAACAAAAAAGGTGGGCTGGCTATACATAGCCATATTGTACTCATCAAGACGATCAAAAAAGTTTATATACACATCTGCTCTAAAATGATTCGTTTCTGAGTTATGGACACTTTAAGTTTTTAGTTTCCTATAGTTCTGGTACAGTAACAGAATATTATCAAGTAATCCAAGATTATAATTGCGGTTGGTGTCATGGTGACAGTTAAGTATCTGACTCTATTAATACATTTTTTAGTAATTAATTTTACTTACTGAAAATGGAAGATTATTCCTTTGAAGAAATGTCAAGCATGCATTTTATGTATGGGTTGGCATACTGCAATAGGGCTGAAGCAAGACGACTTTACGCAGAGCATTTTCCACACCGACGTTTACCCAATGAAAAAACCTTTGAAAGGCTACATAATAGGCTAAGGGAAACAGGATCTTTCAAACCGCGAGCCCGAGATCGCGGTAGACCACGAACTGCAAGAACATTGCGCTTGGAAGAACGTGTGTTGCATCGTGTTGAGGAAGAAGCAGGTGACAGTACTCGAAGAATTGCATTAAGAGAAGGAGTTGATCATACGACCGTGTGGCGGGTTTTAAAGACCAATCAACTTTATCCGTATCACCTACAACGGGTACAAGGACTGAGTGAACTTGACTTCCCAGCACGAGAAGCCTTTTGTGTTTGGCTATTGGAAACTTGTGCCAACGACCCTCTCTTTTTGCCTTCCTTATTATTCACAGATGAAGCTGGCTTCACAAGAGATGGTATCTTCAATTTTCATAATGTACATCTATGGCATGAAGAAAATCCGCATGCCATTATTCAATCCAGACATCAACATCAATTTTCAATTAATGTTTGGGCAGGCATCATTGGTGATTTCTTGATAGGCCCTTTTGTTCTTCCCGGACGACTTAATGGCCAAAATTATCGTAATTTCTTAGAAAATGATCTACCAAACATGTTGGAGGATGTTCCACTGAATTTTAGAGCACGCATATGGTTCATGCATGATGGGGCGCCGGCCCATTTCAGTCTCATAGCACGTGAATTTTTAAACGAAGCATATCCTGGAAGGTGGATTGGCCGGGCAGGACCTATAGCGTGGCCTGCACGTTCCCCGGATCTAAATCCCCTTGATTTCTTCGTATGGGGTCATCTAAAATCAATGGTGTATTCTACTCCAGTTCAGGATATCGAGGATCTTCGGGAGAGAGTAGAAAACGGATGCCAGAGAATTCGGAACACACCAGGAATTTTTGAGCGAGTGAGGCAGTCCATGACAAGACGAGCTTAACAATGCATTGGTGTTCATGGAGGTCATTTTGAACATCTCCTTTAAGTTCATTTACTGTTGTTGTAGTTTTCATTATTTGTTACTCATTTAGAATCAATAAAAAAACGTTATTTATCAGACCAAGATTAAAGTGTCCATAACTCAGAAACGAATCATTTTAGAGCAGATGTGTATATAAACTTTTTTGATCGCCTTTATGAATACAATATGGCTATGTATAGCCAGCCCATCTTTTTTGTTACACCCTGTATACGCCTATGCTTTCCGAATATTCTTTTTTAGATAAAGCGGCGTTTTATGCTATTTTTTTTTCATTCTTGTAAGATTTTTATTTGGGGCCTCGTTTACGAGATATTGTAACTTTTTTGGATACGCGACATGGATTTAGTCGACGTTAGACTTTATTTTTTGGGACTATATGAAAGATTTGAGTCGTCTTATTTTTTTTCATCAATTTTTAGTGAGAAAACCTCAAAAAAAAATTTGTGTTCATTTTAATTATGATTATGAAGTGTTTAAGCTCAAAAAACGTGACCCTTTAATTTTAGTCAAAAGTTTGACTGTTTTAAACAACGAAACGGTTCGCTAGACCGAGATGAAACTTCACAGGGTTCTTCTGGGTATATCGAACTGTAAAAGTCATGCTTAGCATTAGTCATTTCGTGAATATTTCTAATCTAGCCGTCAATTTTCTAAAAAACCATAAATTACCCTTTTTTCCAGTTTTTTAAATTCGTGTAAAAGCTGAAAAAAAACTTTTTTCCGAAATGTTGCGGAAGCATGTTATAGGAAATTTTTTCTAGTTTTCGAAACTGCCCTTCAATTCTCTGTACTACCATTTGTCGCCGAGATATCGATGATTGAAGACAAATGGATCCTTTTCATTAAAATTCTAATATTTCGGTGGAAAATGGTCGTATCGAAATTAAAAAAGCCATGCAATGGCTTAGCTGAAAATTTTTTTTCGAAATCCGTAGACTCAGAAAATAAAAAAAAGTTTGCAAAATTTTTTTGTCGCGTTATTTCTTAAAATTAACCGTAGCTCCTAAAAAATTTCAACCAAAAGATCTAAAAAGTAGATTCTTAGAGCTTCAAAATGCTTTTTTTAAGTTCCCGATATGACCATTTTTCACCTAAATACAGTCTGTCAAAGATCACGGAAAAATTTCGGAAATTCTTTTGACGCTTTAATTTTTTGCATTAGTTGTATGTCAGTTTTATTTTATAAATAGGTATGTATATAAATGATTTTTTAATTTAATTTCGTTGCATTTAAAATGAAAAAAAAATTAAATAAACATTTCTAAAAACATCTGTTGGTAATTTTATAATTTCTAACTGAGCCAGCATAAATCACCTTGTGGTTAATAATTATAACGATTGTAAAGTTGATATCTAAAGACTACCGCCTAGCCCGGGTCCCACACCGTAGCCGGGACCCCCACCAAAAACCGGGGTATTTGCATTCAAGCCGCAAAACTCATTATACAAATAGCGACATTCCGTGTTCCACAGTACAAAACTTGGCGAAGCCATTGTTGTATCCGAGCAGCTTTTTAACCCGAGGTGGTAGGCCTAAACGTGGCAAATTTTAAATACGAATTTATAGGGCGGGACGAGACGCTCACCACCATTAAGATATTATACATTCAGGAGGTGTAACTTATTTGTTACTCTCCCTCAAACTTTGTGCAGTAGTTTTAAGGAAATTGAGGGGGCGGCGGGATTTTTTCCGGTCCCTTTAACGTCGCCACGTTCTGGGACGGGAGACAAAAGACGGCCGACCTGGCTTTAGACGTTCAGCGCGAGAACGGCGGCATTTAAAAGTTGGGCTTAGCTCGGGCTTTTTAAAGTAGTTAGCAATTCTTCCGCCATTCTGGTCGTATAATGGACGGAATTTGTTAAAAATGCGGTCTTGGAGCTTTAATTGCTCGGAAGTTTTGAGCCCCCGCAACGTCTTTCGGCGAGCTCGACTCAATAACTTTCAGTGAGTCCTGAAAGGACATGATGGTAATGATAACACAATGGTAATACTGTCGTCGTTACTGTTGAAAAGGGTTTTTTTTCATGTCGAAAATACTTAATTAAAAAATGTCGATATCAAAGTAATCCTTTGTTCTTTATCCTTCCATTCGATTTCTGCACAATTTTTAATCCTAAGACACGTAAATACACTATTGGAAAAAATTAAAGAAAAAATTTTAATGAATCTGTCATCTCAGCGAAAAATGGTCGTATTGTAGTATAACAACCCCAGGTTCGATTGAAAAAAAGAATACAAACGTAGTTGTGGCCAAAAATATGTGATCGTCATAAGGACTACCTACGTTGTGTGTATCTATTTTTTTAATTGACCGGAAGGCGCTGGCTACTAACTTTGTAGAGGGGATGTATGGTTTAATTTTATAAAACAAAAACAGAGTAAATACACCTAACTTTATTATCTATATACAACAGTCTTCAAATTAAACATGTGACAAATAGAATGTACAACAAAAACATTAACAACCATTTAACATAAAATGAGAGTGCCAGGCTCACCTAGAGCTCCTGTGGGGAAAGAGCATGGCAGAGAAACCCACGATCGTTGCTCTTACCACCCAAATATAAATACAAAACAACCGCTAATCAAAGGCATAAATTAAGAACCTTTGCTAATGATAAATAAG
>NW_019416454.1:755262-775413 GCF_000390285.2 Anoplophora glabripennis
TTTTAACTGACGTATTACACTTACAGATGTTATATAAAAAGATATCGGTATCCGATTTTGTCATAATTAGTCTGAAAATTAAATCTTTATAGTATGCCTGTAGACTCACAATGGTACGAATATTGTATCCCAATGTCACCTTGGAACAAATGGAACAAAATCAATTGCGCGTGCGCAAGCTAACAGCTGATCCAGTCAAGCAGAGGTTAAGTTCTACATTGTTCATGGGTGAATGATTCGTTTCTATATTTTAAAAATAATTATAAATAAATATTAAATATGTGACCGAAGATTTTATTGTATGTTGAAAATTTAAAAAATCATTATTGTGAAGACTGGTTAAAATATTCGATATCTGTTTATATAACATCTGTAAGTGTAATACGTCAGTTAAAACTTACACAAATATTGCAACTTCACAAAGATCTCACACATCACTGTTGTGGTATATTCTAAAGTTCTAACAAGTATCAGTTCACAATACTGTACCTAGAAACATAAAATGATTATTTTGAATATGATCCACCCATCGCAGATCTATGTAACTGCTATGAATTGTAGTTTAAGACTTACTGATTATACGTGATTTTTTTGGTTAGTGTATCTCGAGAAATTGCCACAAAAAACACCCTTCATTTTTTCAATTTTTTTTCTCACTGTTTATATAGTTGAAAAACTATGAAAAAAATATGCAATATAATTCTTATCAGTAGCTTTCATATGCCGTTGGATTTATTCAAATATCTATCATAGTTTTATAGAAAAATGATTTTGAAGTTAAGGGTTGCAACCCTATTTTTTTTAAAATGAGCAAAGATAGAGCTCTGATAATTGGTCAAAAGTTATTTCTATCAACAAGCAACACATTGAAGACACCATTGTTAAAAAACACGCCAGTGCAGATTTCACGTGGAAACCCGGTGAGACCCTTTATCCATGAAATAAAAAGCTCGCGTGGTTTTTGACAAGATAAATTAACGATCAAATATTATGTGAATGAACAACAAAAATAAATATCTTTATATATTCTATGTGAACGAATAACAACCTTTATGTTTATTTATTCAAATTATTTAAAGAAACAGTTATTAAATACACAGTTATTATAAATTGTTTAGTTTGGTGTACTGATTTCAATATTTTCTTGTCTAGTTTCCGTACATGTTTCCGATACTCTCTTTGAGCCGCCAGACTATTTCCATTACAGAAACCCTGAATGAAATGCATATCGGCATATTCACGGTTAGTAAAAGCATGATGGTTCATGGTTGTAAAAAAATCGAATGAAATGCAAAGTTGAGCACAAAGATCACAACTAAGAAAACAAAGAAACATAAGAATTTAAATCATAGCACGCTGTCACTACGTGAAAATGTTAAAAAAAGTCACTGTTTTGAGCAATACATTATTTAAAAAATAATTATTTCTGACTAAACTACGCAGAATTCGAAAAAAAAGTGGACATTTTTTCTTCAAAAAAGTCTAATTCATTAAAAAATAATATTATTTGCTTGATAATTCAAAGTAATAAAAAAAATTGAAAAATTTCTGTTAAGAGTAGTTACAAAACTATCCTTATTTATAACCGATTTAGATTAAACTTATAGTAGTTAAAGACCCTTACGGTGTAATTATTACCTACAATTTTCATTCCGTTATCTTAATCAGAAAGAAAGTTATTTTAAAAAATATCCAAATGATAAGACCCCTTTGGAGGACTATATCTCAGTAACGGTGCTCCGGAGGACCAATGTTTATAGGAACATTTTTTACTATTTTTGGCTCTACTTTCACCCCTTAAATTTTGTACCAACTTTTCCAAACACCCTGTATATATTGATGTGCTTGGCCAGACACTAAATTGGTTATAATGTTATGGGTGGAATAGTGATATTTTTTTATTTACAATCGTTTTTTATATAGATGCAAACAGATATTCTCCGCATTTTTACGATACGTTATGTAATATTCTTGTGATAAACGATTTGAAACTGAGGGTCTCATCAGACCCTTCAAGAGACAAATTAAATAAAAAAATATTCCACGCTGGCGAAGCTTCCTTCCCAATAGAACTGGCTGGATAAAATATTGAAACGAATGGCCTCAAAGTTCACAGATTATGTCCATTCTATTGTCGGTTGAAGATGAATTCAAGATTCAAGTGGCACTGAGTTTTTCTGACAGGCAAATAAGTGAGAGACCTGTCCTCAGTAACAAGGCGCTAATATAAAGTTGGGTCCCCTTCTGAAAAAACTGGATAGTGTGCTGAAATATAGCCAAAAAATGCTTCAGCGCGACGGCAATTTGGTAAGATATTGATACTGCTACATTTAATATCAATTCAATGGTAAAGTGGCGATTCGCTTTTCTAGAGAATCAATAACTTCGGTAAGTATAGGGTTTCCCGAATTTTAACCAAAAAAATTCAGTAATTCATAGTTTACTACATAAATTCAAAAGATATTACATTATTTTATCTTTAACATCCTGTATCGCAGAGTGGTTTCGAATATAAATTATGTAGAAAAGTGTCGTTATTTTTATTTACCTTTACTAAATATATTTAACTTTTACATTAAAATGTCTACTGTTTCATAAATTACTTTAAATGTGATATTCCTCTTTGCAAAGTGTACAGGGTTTTTATTTATATTTTGTCACTCCATCCCTCTACGATTGTACAGATTTGTTTGGTTTTTCCTTTATTATCGTTTGGATTTATTAACATTAAAGAATGAATTTCAAAAAGTGTAGAAACAAACTGCCTTTTTTTTCAAACACCCTACGTATTTTTAAATATCTAATAGTGGATAGGAATGTTAGAGAAACGCTACTTCTCTACATTGACGCTCATCCTAACCACCAGGTCTCTTCATTTCGTATTTTAGCAAGAATGCACCAAAGGTTTTATAATACCGGTTCATTGGGGAAATAGACCCATGATTCCGAGACACCAAAGTCTGTGTCCACCCCCTGAGATAACAGCGGCAATGTTAGCATGGATAGAGTAGACTTCGGAGACAATTTTGTGAAGAATATCAACGGAGATAGGAATTAGTACTCTTCTTGTTTGGAGAATCCTTCTCAAGCAACACTTTCACCAGTATCATCTACAACGGGTGCAGATCCTAAATTCACAGGATTATCAAGCACGCTTGATTTTGAAGATCCTAAGTGAAAATATTCTTTTTACTGATGAGGCTGAATTCACAAGAAATGGAGTTTTTAATTTTCACGATACCCATGAGTGGACTGACTGAATTACGAATTAAATGTTAAATTGAAGTAAAAATTCATAAATTATTTTCAAATTATTATTTTTCATAAAAATAGAAAAAATTTTAAATTGTAAATTGTATTATATTGCATTAATTATATCTATTATTGAAAATGGTTGTGATTAATATTTTTTGAATTAATTTTGATTATGTTTATAAAATTAGTAATAAATATAATAAAAAAACTTTATATATTAAAATTTCAAGAAGTTAAAATTGTAATTTTATCGACCGCATTATTTTTATTAATATTTTTTAATTTTGAGAATTTTGCAATAAATTCAAATGCTTTTTATTCTTTTTTAAATCTTTTAACAATAAATAATAATTTGAAAATAATTTGTGAATTTTTACTTTAATTTTACATTTAAATCGTAATTAAATAGCTAACAAAATATTGAAAAAACAAGTTTACTTTGCCTTAATATGTAAAAAAAATAACTTTTTAAATGAACGATAGCTTCATTTATTTATTTAATAATAGTAAAATAATTCCGAAATTGAAATTTTAATTAATATTTCGTTTAACAATAATTTTTGTGACATTTTTGTAAATTAAAAAAAATTAAGTATAAAAGATGCATTTTTTCTGGGGTTCAGGGCTATTCTACGAATTCGTAAATATGCCCATTGTTATTTTTTCGTCGAGCTACCCCAGTTTAAAAAAAAAATAAGTTTCTACGATGAATAGAAGCCGAGATATAGCAAAATTTAGAGCGCGCACCTATTTAAACTTTGGATTTAACTTTTCTCGCCAGCGCTACCGCTTGGACGAGCTTCCCCCACCACCACGCCGCCGGCCGCCGGACAGTTTACTTAGCGAGTACCTTCTCTTTAAAGGGCTCGTGAGTCGTTAATTTTCCACATTTTTCAATGCAATTCACGGGAAATCGTAGTTTACGTCGTAAACTTTATTTTGCGAAAAATTCAAGTCTTAATATTTATAAACAATTGCGCTACGATTTTTTAAAAAAATTCTTATCTTGGCTCCTGTTGGTCGTAGAGGGTACTTTTTTTATTTTAAAACTGTATTTTTTTGCCAGCTATCCATTGCATCTATTTTCGGTGAGATAGCATAAATAGCAACAATGTTATTCAAATTGTTTATAAGCGAAAAACGCACGGTTTTTTAATGCACAATTTGAGAATGTTAATGTCAAAAAAACGGTGATATTTTTTAATAGGTCGCTTAATTACGTCTTTAAGATTACAATGACGCTTTCAGAATCATGTTTGGTTGAAAATTAACGCCTGTACAGAGGCTTAAAGTTCATAACTTTTGGAGCCTCCGCTATAAACAAATAGAATTGTGCGAAAACTATTGCACCTACAGCGCCCACTTTTGGCACACTTTTAAAGTATGACAAAACCCTCAACTTGTCATAGGTTTTATAAAATTTTAACAATAAATGCGATAGTTTATAAACAAATTAAAAATGGGCACTTTTCTTGTTTTTTTGCAATAACTTTTTTTGTTTATTAACCGATTTTAATTTAACAAGTCTCATTTTGTAGATAATTTTACTCCCTACAAGCTGTCTGTGAGTCACTTTTCGCTAAAATTGATGGTTTTCCCTGCAAAGTGAAAAAACTGTTTTCCTCACTTATTTGTTTAAATATAAAAGTTAGCTAATAAAAGTTTTTGACTCACGAGATGAGAGATGTCTTGTATGTTTCTTTAGACAATTTTACAATAATCTCGCGGATAGAACTTTTTTCGAGTAAAAATCTTATTTGCTTGGCCTACTACAGCCCTTTGAACATCTGATTTAACTGTTTGTTTGTAGATAATAAAGAAGCTTTTTTAAGATTACAAAGGTTTTACAAGTTATCACTAAAGCTACGTGCTACACAGTATGCAAATCTAGGATTAGTATAGAACAAATGGAAATGATTTAATGCAAGCTAATGTTTCTCTCAGTCATACACTACCAAGACTATCAAATAACTGTAAAACCCGTAAAATTTTGTTTCCACAAAATTATCCCCCTTAAAAAGTAGCCAACGTTGTAAAACCAACTTTACGGCTAATCGAGATAACCCACGAAACACACCTAAAACGGGACGAACCGCGGTCCTCTTTCAACTGTTTTGGTGTCCTCACCACCCGTTATCTTTGTTCTATTTTCGAACATAAATAAAATCGCCCGCAAGAATAGTCCGATGCGGAAAAAGCGTTACATTTTACAAAACTCATTATACCCTGCCAGCGTGATAAAAGAGCCGGTGGACTAAACGTAACACTAATGATCGCCGAGTTCATGAGAAGGAAATCATGGCCAACTAGGCGAATGTACAATAAAACTACCAGATAGCAGCGCTCGTAAATTATTTGTAATTTATTTAGTCACAAAGTGTAAGCGCATTAACAGAATTTTAAACACTTTGTGGCTGAAGTTGATTTGGTAACAATGTAGAGACATACGTAAAGGGGCTCGTTTGCACTGTGCACGACATTAGCGTCAACGACAATTTTTAACAAATATTAGATTTGTAACTTTTCACTGTGTTGGCAATATTCCAGTTCATTAGCTGGAATTTTCTTTCCAAGTGATACGTCATCATAAATCGGTCTCATAAAATATCATTTTTCTTGTTTGTGCACGAAAATACCGGCGAGCAGCATTTTGATTTCTGTTAATTTCAGTTTTCATGTATACTATAAACGTATTTTGTTTAAGATGGGTAAATTGCTCTTTAAACTTTTTAAATGTGATATAAAACGCATCTAGATGTACCTCATAAGTACTACGTGCTTTTGAGATGATTTTTGTAAAATTTTTAGCTCTATAGCATTCTTTCATCAAATTTAATTTTATTTGCTTGCCGATAAGTTAACATAGCCATTTGTTTCAGCTTCAAGTTATATCAGCAACTACTTTCTAGGTAGAGGAAAAAATGTACCTATCTCAGAAGTTCTAGTTCTTGGAAACATTAAAGGGCATCTCTGTTCCAGGAAAAAAGATACATATATTTTTTTAAAGTGGGCAACTTAAATATTTTTTATGAGAGTATTTTAGATCATTATGTATTACAAACATTTAAATATTTTATACTTTGGTTGTATACCGTCAGAAATAGTGGCATTTTAATTTTCCTGATTTTTTTGGTATTATTTAGTACCCATTGAAACCCTCAATAAGTTATGAGCATTTGAATATTTTGGGTAAAAAATTCAAGCACCTGTAACTAAAGATATAATCTTTTCGTTTTCATTTGTTCGTTTTGACTTGTAGTTTAAAATAATACATTTTTAGTTTTTGAAGTGTTATTTGATTTTTAAACCAAAAAGGACTTTTTGAAAAAAAAAAAGTATAATTTTTTCTTCAAAAAATTCTCAAAAAAATCGTCTTTCAAAATGCAAATTTATGAGATAGGTTTAGAGTGAGATCTTTTTTTTAATTATTTTTTTTGGAATTTTCGTGTTTTTGAAAAATTTATCCAAGTTTTATAAACAGTTTAAAATTTTTCTGTTTACAGATTTGTCGATATTAGGCATGAAAATATGTAATGTAACATTTGACGAAACGATTTATGAAGCTGAAATGTGTTTGTGAAGAAAATGTTTCCTAGCTTATTTCGTAAACACGTACTTACTACCCAAATCGTCTACAAAATTTAAATTTACAGTAAAAGCTTACTTGGGAAAAGCAGTAGCAAGTAAGCTTAGAGAATTATATTATTCTACAGTTTTAGGGTGAAATATAACACTTTTCAATACAAATTTTTGTTCCATGTCCGACATTTCATTATGGAAATATGAAATTTTGAGAAATTACCAGCAAAATTTGCTTTATTTTTGTAAACTTGTATATAAATTTCACTGTAAATTTTACATATTCCAAGTAATTTGTCGATTTAAAAAATTTTAATTTAATTTAATTTAAATTTAAATTTTTACATTTTTTTGTCTAGTACCTCATGTTAAGCCTTTTGACACCACTAACAATACAAATACAAGGTATTCTTCTCGTGAGCTCCAAAAAGATTGTGGATGTTTCATAAAATTACCAACACAAGTCAAATATGATTATAGAAAGTATAACCCAGAAAATTTTAACTTTGTCTTGAGGTACGTTAATTTTTTGAATAGCGTGAACCCACTTTAATGTTATAGTTTGGCCTAATCTAAGACTGATGATGTTCATTTTGTTCACAAAATTTTTCAAAGTCTAATGAGAAATATCATTCTTCATAAGCATATCTGTGTCGAAAGTGATGAAGTTCTTTACATAAGTTCCAGTGAAAAAAATTTGCTTTTATTATTAATATCAGTCTCAGGTGTACCACTATGCCTACTTCGCAATTAATACCTACAATTTTCAATAAGAATTCTAGGCAACTTATAAATTCTCGATTTGTAGACACTATATCAGTAGTTTTTGCGCAAAATTTTATTGGATATCGCAATTTTTTGTTGAGTTGGTTCTTCTACTCATCTACATCAATATTAAAAGTTTTTAACATTTAATATTGATTTTAATTTTAATTCGATTTAATTCGATTCGATTTTAATTTAATTTTTGTCCGTCTACTACTACGTTGACATATCAATTACAAAGTCAACTTGCATATTCCAATCTTATAAACAATGATCAAGCACGTGCGACTGCGAAACTATTGGTCAAAATGAAATACACTGCGATTTCCGCCAACGGCAAGCTTTTAAAAAGCATCGGACTTCACATCATATGGTAGTTAAATAAGAAAAACGAATAAAACAGCTGTGTTTTGTTCAGAATTTTATAATTTCTTTATAGTATTTGTTTTAACTTTCCTAATTGCGTCTCTGTCTACTTCTATGATCACACCGTGGTTGCAAAGAATTCGTTACTTCGTTGGAATATGTAAAGTGACCGCAGCATAGTTCACCTGAAGAAGATATAATACCGTTATCATTTCAGTCAGGACATTGGAAAGACGTTGAAAAAAATCAATATAATTCAAACCTTCATAAAAAATTTACTATTATTTACGAGAATTTGCACGATCAACAACTTGATGTCAAAAAAGATAAAACGTAAAACACACATGTAAAAGTCCTTTTTTTTAATATACTTACGCAGATTTTTAAAATCCCGTTTTGCTCACTCTTTTAGCCACGCCTTTTATGAATAACTTTTTATACATTTGCACCTTAAATAATTATTGTGACGTATAGCACTTCTGAGTTTTAGAAATGAATTTATTCCCTCGATCTTACCTGAAAAATTGTAAAGGGCGATTTTCCAAAGCATCAAAGCAGTCGTAAATTATTTTTAAAAGTAATATTTTAAAATCTAAAACGTTTTGTTTTAATTTATCCTTTTATCACTTAAACGTTATTATTGTTGCTATTAACACGCAATCAAGTTTGATCTCAGCGTGATTTTCTTCCATTAACGTTGTAAATTATTCCGGCGCTTCTAGCGAGCGTCGTTTGATATTCATATTATTCATTACAATGATCATTAGTTTCCCTGAAGTAATACGAATTCCCTAAAGTGTTGCGCCACGTATGACGCGCCAGCGACTGGATCTCTAGTGTTCTGGAAAATTAACGCAAACTTCCCTAGACGGGTTCCCGTCAGAAAATATCAAATTAGGAAGAAACAGACGTGATCTCGCACCTCCGGGGACGATCATTGGGAGAATTTAGTTGTTACTTAAGCGACGGCTGTGACTCCCAGAGGGTACGATTTGAAAACATTTAAATACCTACGTAAATATTATTTTTTTTTATATTTATGCAGGGTGTTTCTAAATGAAGTAGCAAGAATGGTACCGGTGAATGTAGAGCCAAAAATAAGAGGATTGAAGTAAAAATACCTTATATTAAAGTTGCACCCCTGAGGCGATATACCCTCTTAAAGGTGGGGATTGAAATTCACATTTTAATTTGTTTCTCTAACATGAGAAATGCTAGAGACACGAAACTTGGTATGAGCATCCTACTAAGAAAGAGATAACTTTTCAATATTTTTTCGATCATTGGCGTATTTTATAAAGGAGTGAACCAGTTAACCCTATTGCAATATTTTATTAGAAATTTTTTATATGAAGCAAATTATTTATTTAAAAATATTTATTGGGAAGACTGATTTATTGCGCAACTTTTTTACCCCTTGTAATTTTTGATGAAACCGATAGTTTTCTAATAAAAAAAAAATAAAGAAAAATAGATTATTGCGAAGGTCATCTGCTGCCTAAAATATTCTTAAGCATAGTTCTTCCAAGGAGGCAACAGGAGTGGCATAAACAATAAGTTTTCTTTTTATGTGTCCCCACAAAAAGTAATCCATAGGCGTTAGGTCAGGTGAACGTGCAGGCCAACAAACAGGGGCATCACGACCACGACAAATCCAGCGATTCGGGTAATTTAAATTTAACCATTCTCTAACGGCAAGTGTACTATGGGCAGGTGCTCCATCGTGCATATACCACATCACCTGACGTAGCGAGGGGTACATCCTCAAGTAATGTTGGAAGATTTTCGTTCAAAAATCTGAGATACTCGTCCGCTCCAAAAAATTTCTAATAAAATATTGCAATGGGGTTGACTGTTTCACTCTTTTATAAAATACGCCAATGATCGAAAAAATATTGAAAAGTTGTCTCTTTATTAGTAGGATGCTCATACCAAGTTTCGTGTCTCTAGCATTCGCCATGTTAAAGAAAAAAATTAAAATGTGAATTTCAATCCCCTCTTTTAAGAGGGTATATCGCCTCAGGGGTGAAACTTTCATATAAGGTATTTTTACTTCAATCCTCTTATTTTTGGCTCTACATTCACTAGTACCATTTTTGCTACTACATTTAAAAACACCCTGTACGTTTTTCTTTAACCAGTGACGGAGATATCGGGGATAGTCTCATTAAAAACCCACCACTGAATATTTTGTAAATTCCACAACTTCATTTGAATCGGAAATTGATAAAAAGAAATAAGAGAATTATGCAAAGTTATGTAGCTTACTAAATTTCATTTATACTCTTGTTTTATTACACCTATATCCACTGCATAGGGTCGCAACTATGAAATTTTAACAATATCGATACGATTTTGGTTTCAGATCATAAATGAATTTATGCCTGCGTTCCAATTATCGTTAAATTTGTTTCTTTATAACTTCTATCCAATTTCGAATGAATAGTAAATTATAATCAAACCGCAATTAGTGGGCACAGTCCAATGTTGCGAAATACAATTTCCATTCAATTTCAACAACCCAGGAATAATTTGGCATCATCTGTATGCGGCTAACAGAAAATGAAATGACAAAATATTTGTTTATATTATTTCCACTAAGTATCAACAAGATTATCGTCCGAAGCATTTTTTAATTCTCCTCCAATATCCCCGCATTTCTAGACTGGGGCGTTAGGGAAACTAGATCTAAATTGCAACATACATAAAGGTCTCAGCATTAATCCCAGCGGAAGAAACGTTGGTTAAATGGGAAGTTTCAAGAGAAAACAACGCGCTTAGTTGTGGCACTTTGATAATGGCTATGAAGTTTTGACTGTTGATGAGATTAAAAATTAATGTCTATTTGAGGCTGCAGTATGCGCAAAAGTTTGCGGGATATATAAAAAAGCGGTACAGAATGGATTTTTTCAAACATTTTTTTTATTATTAATAATTTAATTGTAACATGTAATTGTCAATATTTATGGGTAATATTGTTTAAATTAATATTTTTATTTACAAAAAAGTGCAAAATAAACATCAATTTACAGAAAAGGAGCCAAAAATCACAACTTCAAAAAATGCCTATATTCGAGATAGGGAAAATTCGATAATATCGATAATATCATTTTATCAATATGGGTCATTTTTTTCTTAAAAATATAGAATTTAAATTTCAAAATCCTTTTTTTACTATACTTTTTTCTCTTGAAAAGAATTAGAACATTAAAAAACAAAATTATGTTCTAACAGTATTTGGACAAAGGTTTCCACCAGATATAAATCGCAAAAACGTGTTATTTGTTTCAGATCATCTGCAAGTATTGCTTTAAAATAGTGAACAATATTACCCAGAAATCGAGGAAAACAATTTAATATACTGATATCATATCTTTTACAAAGCATAAGAGCATTACCAATCTTAATATTTGAAACAAGAGAGCACTCATTGAACTTTGTTCTTACATAACAAAAATATGCAACTTTAAAATCTCTAACTATTATTTATAAGAAAATACGAATTTGAAAATAAAATTTTTCTAAAAATGTTTTTTTTTCAATGGAATTTTTTATTAACAAATAAATCTTTACAAAGCTAACTACATCATTCGATTTCTCGGAAAATTTTACCCGTTTTGATATAAATGCGTTGTTAACAAATAATAAAGAAGACGTAAAGGTTCAAAGTTGGCAAAATCCCAATTCGCACTAGTGTGACCTTTAAGGTAGCCCACCCCACGTATGACCATCGAGTGTTAATATTCAGCAGCGTTCATCTCGATCATCGAACTTATTTTACCATTAAATAATAATAAGGGCGCCTAATTAACTCAACTATTTGCCTGTAACAAAAACAATAAAAAAAGGCGCCTCCTCGCATTCAATTATTTTTTATATCTAGATATTTATAGAACTTTGTAACTGGTACAGTGAAGAGACATAGTTTTTACCTTGCTTAAATTTTCTAAAATGCTGGACATAAAATTTCGCATATAAATGCCCCTCTTAAGAATTTGCCGTTTATTGCCACCATTTTATAATGTACCTCCTATACAGGGTGTGGCGTGTATAATCTATAAAAATTAAACTACAGCTTCCTAACGATATTTGTAATAGAAAAGTTCTATTTTTGCGGTTTTTTTTTCGTAAGTTCAATTATGGATCAAAATATTTTCTCTGGAACGGTCCTGTCCGTGTACTGTACGATGAGTTACGTGCTGTAGATCAGCCGCGTAAACAAATCGTTGTTGAAAGATAGAAAAATGTTTCTCAATTTTTGTAGAATTTTGTTGTTACTGCAAGAGTTCGCAAACAAAACCACATCCGTAAGCATCTGTAGTTGCTAACTGCGTGCACTAAACAAACTCCATTAAGATATGGAACAAAATGAAATAAAATTTACCATTTCTAGAGAAAATGTTGAAACTGATCCCCATTAGCGTGGATACAGGCATTGCACAGACGCACCCAATTTTGGCAAATATTTTACCAAATTCCAGGTATTCCCCTAATTGTGTCGGCAGCTTCAAGTATGCGGTTTCGCAATTCTTCCACTGTATAAAAGACCCTTGGAGTTAGATCGGGTGACCGAGGTGGCCACGGAACAGGACCAAAGCGTCCAATCCATCGATGAGGAAACATTTAATTCAAAATTGTTGTTACTTCTCGAGTACTGTGTAGAGGAGCCCCATCTTGAAGATAAAACCTGCATGCCCAAACTTGTAATGCCACATCGTCCAATAATTCAAGCAACCGGTTCTCCAAAAAGTCAGCATATGTTGGTCCATTTAGTCGTCCTTCAAAGAAATAGGGACCCACAAATACATCGCCTCTTATGCCAGCCCAAACATTTACCGAGAACCGTTGTTGAAAAGAGTTTCCCTAATCGCGTGAAGATTTTCATCGGCCCATAATATGTGCATATTACGGAAATTCACTTCATCACGGGTAAATGTCGCCTAATCTGTTACACAAACATAAGTTAGAAAGTCTAATTGATTGGCACATTGCCGTAAAAAAGTAAAAACCATCTGCAGAAACGCATTCGCTGATCACAATCTGGGGGTAAAATCTGCTAAACTGGTTGCAGATGATAGGGGTGCAACAGCTGGCGCCATAAGATGCGATGTACGGTACAGGATGAGGTTCCTACTTGCTGACCACTTCCTTCTCCTCAAGGAATAACACACATGGGAGGTGACGTTATGGCCATCGTTCCCGGTACAATCTAGTAGACGCGAGCGCATTTTATCCGGCTGCACCATACACTAACACCATATCGGCACGTTCGGAAATAGTAAATGCATTGTTTTCTCGGTTCATTGTAAAACTAGTTTGTGCACAAACTAAAAAATTAAGCAAAGTAAGAAATAAGAATATCGTTTTTAATGTAATCAGCGCGCTATTCTTATTTTTTTACTTCTTTATAAAAATTACACTGTCACTATGGTGGAATTACAAAATGAAACCTTTGTCTGGAATCTTTCACTTTTTAACACTGATGGGTCGATGGACGATGCTTAATATTTAATAATTAAGTGAATAATGAATTCAATACAAATACAAAATCAGTTGACTGCACAAATTTTTTGAAAATGTAACCTAACCTTCTTTTAGTATTACTAGTATTAGATTATACCGACTTTAATTATAAGGTTGCATCTCGGGTCGCATAAAAACATTTCCAAAGTTTATAATAAAAAACACAGGGTCGGCATTCATTTTCGCTGAACTTTCATTAAAAAAAAACGTGAAGGTAGAACTTTTTCGTATATGACTTTTCTATTACAAACATCATCAGGAAGCTGTAGTTTAATTTTTATAGATTATACACCACACCCTGTATATGTATTTTTGTAATTTACTAGCACCTTGTAGTTGTAATATTCTTTAGAACCGATCGTTGCAAAAGGTTGGAATGACATTTCACTATGCTTTATCTTTTTAATTAGAACTAAATAAGCAGTCTGACTACTTTTAATGTACGGTGAAACTGTATTCTGTAATTTTATCAGGACTCGGATCTTTAAATTGATCACAAACAATTCCCGGTTCCCTGCGAAATTTTCAACCGGCAACCCCATCGTGAAATATCTTCCTTAATTCGGAACAAAAACCGATTAGTTTACAGAGAGCGGTGCAAAAAATAAATTGAATTTTCCGCCGCCCGGCGTTCGGTTCCGATTTAAAATCGAATAATTTTTTGAGTCGGTTTCCTATTTTCGGCCACCGCAGACTGATATACCGGGGGGTGGCGTGCCGGCAAACACAAAGGGGTGCTGGGCGATCGATGCGACCCCTTTTTCCGCTCCCGCGGAGCGCGAGCGCCTCTCCAGATAGTGTTTTAGTTGTTCGTCGGGTACGATTTTTAATTAAAAGCTCCATAATTGCGCTCATCGGATTTCTGGAATTGATTATAGACGTTATAATGAACGAAATCGAGTACAATTCACCGTATTGTCTGTCTGTTGTCATACAGTACAAGAAAAGTAAAGACCGTGGTAGTTATTCCTTTTTAATAACTAGATTTTTCTACGTTTATTTGAAATATACAGGCCACGAAAATGGTCAACATTTATTATGCAACTAATAGTCTAAATGAGAAAATTAATCAAAAATATTAACCATAAATGTAAGCCGACACTGTGCATCTTGTGTACGTGCGTATAACATGTTTCCTGTTCCCAGTTTCATTAGGTTCCGAGGTTTAGAAACACATCAATGTAGCTATTTCGCTGAAACATTCCTAATGATGCAGATTTTTAAACAATTCCACCTAGACTGTGGCATTGAAGATAATGTAAAACAATTTACGTGCGTCACAATCTTGGTCACTTTATTTATACCCGCTATGATCCGCACGCCTTTGGTGCTCGAACAATTGTCAGTTCTAGTTATTTATTTATTTATTTATTTATTTATTTATTTATTTATTTACTTATTTATTTATTTATTTATTTATTTATTTATTTATTTATTTATTTATTTATTTATTTAGGAGTTACAATATCCAACGGGAAAAAGTCCCAATTATAGGATAAGGTAAAACAGAAAACCTTAACTAAATTTTAAAAGAAAAAGACAAACTAACATTCAATATAAAAATATAAATACTACATAACATAGAGCAATCAAAATATAAAATCCAGACAAAAAACTTAAGCATAAACAATAACAGACAGATAAAACAAATAAGCCAACAAACATATACAAGGTTATAATGTTATCTGGGTTGAGGTTAGGGGGTTTCAAGGTTATAGAGTTTGTGTAATGCAAAAAATTAAAGGGTCAAAAGAATTTCCGAAATTTTTCCGTGATTTTTGAGAGACTATGTATTTAGATGAAAAAAGAGCTACATCATACAATTCTAAATTGCGCGGCAGAAAAATTTTACAATTTTTTTTTTTTTCAGCTAAGCCATTGCATGGACCAGATAGCTTGTTTATTCAGCTTCAAATTCCTTTTTTTACATTTTGATACAACCATTTTTCATCGAAATATCTTAGTTTTAATGGACAAGGATCCTTTTGTCTTCAATCATCGATATCTCGACGACAAATACTCGTACCTACAGAGAATTGAAGGGCAGTTTCGAAAACTATAATAAATTTCCTGTAACATACTGCAGCAACTTTTCGGAAAAAAATTTTAAAACAGGAAAAAAGGGTAATTTATGTTTTTTTTAGAAAATTCACGAAATTTTCATACATATTTCGTGAATTTCATGCTCGGTCCAATAGCGGCATTTTATATGGGTTGCACAAGGGCGCAAGTTTTGCGAATTCACTCCCGGAAAGTAATCGGAATGACAAAGGTATTTGTTTAAAAAACAGCCAACCAATTAACGAATCACCACGTTTTTTTTTTAAAGAAGCGTCTTAATTTCCGAGTACTTTAAAAGCATATTTTTTTTTTAAATAATTATAATGAATTTATAAAGTTATTCTATTTGTTTATAAGCGCAAAATATAGGCATATCTTTAAACAATTACCACGGCTCTCCTAATTAACGGATTTCAATTTTTCTGGACGCATTTTAAAGTTTGAGTGGCCTTTTTCATGTGATACAATTTTCAAGTGTCTAGAAGTCTTAATTTAGGCTAAGTTAAATTTACAAAACTTTCATGTTTTTTTTTTTAATCTGGATTGCAAAATTATTATTCGAAAACTATCGTACCGATTGTAACGAAAATTGGTGTGATATTTTATTATATCAAAAAGATTTTTTTGGCCAAGTATGAAGATTCTACCTATAATATAAGTACCTTTAAAAAAAATCGCATTTTTTGTTGTTTTTGCTATATTTGCAATAATTATGTTGTATTTTTTTATTTGAAAATAGATATATCATAATTCAATTACGAATCTTTTTTTCCTCTTCAATTTTTCTCTAAAATGAATAGGTTTTAAATTGTGTTGAAAAAAAGAAAAAAAACTGGAAATTTTTCCAATTTTTTCACTATTTGTTCAGTAATAAGTTTAGCACACGTTTTGAAGCGCGTGCATAGTGAAATTATGTTTTGTTATATCATTTTGGAGCCATTAAAGGAAAAATTAACGGTACTATATAAAACATCTACACCAAAACAGATCCCGCCTTGTCTATATAGGGTGTTTGCTAAAAAATAGTCCAAATTTCACTATTACAGTCTAAGATGAAAATTTGTAGAGGTGGTTCATTTAAAAATCTGTCGACACACGCTTTTTCCCCAATATACAGGGTGTTAAAATAAAAAATAAATAAAATTTAATATTAGTCAGTTAGGCAGAATCATGCATGACGATTTTTCAAATTTTGCGTGATGAATGATGTAAGGAACCCCTATTGTCAGGTACATATAGTTTCACGTGAATTTGAAAATCCGGTGACATACAAATGCCATTACAGGGGGCCTTTTTCAAATAAATGACACACGAGTGACTAAAAGGAAAACACATATTTTTAGAATACACAGACATAAGTTCAGTCAACGGTGCAATAGAATAAACATTCTCCTTCTAATCAGCAATCGAAAATATTTAAACCAAAAAAAGATAAATTTCGTCGGGATAAGCAAATCTGAAATGTGCCACCCTGTAGATAAAATGAATGGATGATATCCTTCCCGGACAAGTAATGTAAAAATAGCCGCAGAAACTTCTATAAAGTTCTTTTCATGCGCTTACGGGTAAAACCTAAGTGCTTTCATAACGTCTGAACTCTGGAATTTTTAATTAAAACCCTCATAATTTTATAATGACCGATTCAAACGCAAATTACTACTATTGATTAAAGATATGAAGTAGATTGAAAGAATCATTGGTCTGGTTCATAAAAGCAAATCGTAATTTTGTTTTTGTCTCTTTTTAAAAGTACTTGTGTATAGAATGAACAAATGCGGACGGGAATTCACGGCAAGCTACCAGAAACTCTAGAAATATATGGTATTAAGAGTGTTACCTTAAACTGGTTAACATCTTTCTTGAGAAATCAGCGACATGTTTCTCTTTTAGCGACAAGAAATAATCAATCAAGTAATTATCAATCCAATTTTTAATGTTAATTTAGGAGTGCCACAGGGTTCTATTTTAGGTCCAGTTTTATTTATTTTGTATATAAAACAAATTAATTCGGTTATACCGCGTTGTCATTTTACTACTTAAACTGATGATATATCTCTGATAAAGGTTTTAATAATTTAAAAAATAAGTGTTCTGATATTTTAAACCGTATTACCGATTATCATAATTTATATATTAGTAATGTTAATAATATGAATAATAAAAGTTTTACCATAATTATATTTTATTTTATTTTATTATATTATATATTTCTTTCTTATATTTAATTTTATTTTATTTATTTTTNTCATTATTAATAATAATTGTTTTACCATAATTTATATTTTAGTAACAAAAAAATATAATTTTTACACATCTGCACCTATCAACATGATGTTGAAGATATAATTCTGAATATTTACAATACCTACCATCGTCATGTAATTCATATAGTAGCATATGATTTTTAGGATTTACTTGAACGAAAATTTAAACTGGAAGTCTCATTGTGAGAAATTAATTTGTAAGCTGAATAAACTTAAGATTTATATTTTTAAACTTAACACTCTGTACTTATTATAAATCAATTAATAAATACATATTATGCAAAAGTGCAGTCAATATTAAGATACGCATACGGTGTGTGATTTTGGGCTATTTCGACTAATAGTGTATTACGCAAAAGCGACGTATATCCAACATATCTTTTTAGTAGTGACGTCACAAACGCCAAATAATTGGCAACCCCATAATACACATTGCCAGGAAGAATTTCTCAGTATTTTACTAGATCGATTTTCGATCTTATGTACTTTGGACATAAGGGCTAAAAAATATCTTCTTTGTCATGACCTTAAATATCGCGATATTAGAGATATATTTAAGAAGTTTCAAACCCCAATGACAATCTAAAAGAATGATAGAATTTATATTTTTAAATTTATAGAACAATTATTGACTTTAATAGTAATTAATAAATTAAAATTATATCAGGGTTACTAATTTCATGTAAGTACCCTCGCAACAAGATATCATTCGAGAAAATTTTGGTTCTGGTTAAGAGTACATCTATAATAAATTACTTGAAGAAAAAAAAACACTCGATAAACAGACTGACACAGCAGAGCACCAAGAAAAACAATAAAAAATACATTCGTAGAACTAGAAAATTCCAAGATTAAACAAAACAAGACATTTTCACTCAATATCGGGTATTTTGATCAGTTTACTCATTTGTGATTGTATTTAAACTAAAATTGAATACTTTCACTCAAATATAGGTACCTCTTAAATAAATTCTTCATGTAAACTCATATTTGGTGTACTTGTATCTAAATCAGAGTAAATGTCCTCATTACTGAGTGAGTTTAAATTTATATTAATTTCGAGTAATTTGAATGGCGCTGTGAAGATGGCACCACTTACATATTGCTTCTGTAATCTCGACTGCAGTTGATAGGGGCCCGTAAGATGCTCCAGAAAAGCGTGATCGCTAGGAGAACAGGCCTTAGTCTGAGTAAAAAATGACTCAGTAATGGTTCAATTTAAATCGTATTAGAAAAAAAGTTAACTCTAAATTGGTTTTATATACTCAGAATAGAGTCAAAAGTCACTCAATTGATAGTTAATAGTAACTCGGATTTGAGTAAAACTCACTCATTTCTGATGCAACAGTTTCACTCAGTTGTACTCATACTGACAGAGTGAAGTTTGAGTGAAATGTTTTTACAGTGTATCGGGTTAAAAATATTTAACAGGCTGCCTGAATAATAGTCTTCTGTAAAATTTTGACCTAACTCTATTGGATTATATAACCATTTTCCCGAGCGTGAACGCAAATTTTCATTTCTCTAATTCTCGTCATTAGCACTTCACAGGACGAAATCAGATGGATTTTAGAGATTGTATAGTGTCCGCCATCAAGTTTCGCAATGAGTGTCGAATACAGTCAATATTCTCGCAGGTCAAAATTTCATAGATTTTTACATTTTTCCACTACGATTCACATAACCAGGATATCCATAGGAGTATATGAATAAAACATTTCAACTTAATCTAGTCCCTTGTTGGCACACGCCGCCGACTCTAACAGGAATGTCACCAGTTGTAAACTATTTGACAAATGCGGGATAAGACGTCTAGTTTACCCCCCAGCTGGCAGGCTCGGTGCTCTTGACGTTGCGGCAGCCGAGAGGGCTGTATAATTAAGTAGCTAGAACACAATGGCCCCTTCAGAGACTGAGGAGGCCTTGTACTTGTCCTAGATTTACGAGAATTACTCACGAAACGGGGATATTATGCGCAAAAATGGGCGTTGGTGTCTACCTTCCGACGCGACGCGGCTCTTCAGCTTTACTGCATGTCGATTTTTGAACGCGTTCCCAGATGCATATTAAAAAAAATACTTTTGTACGAGGAAACAAAACTTTATACGTATTTTTATTGTATTTGGTTGGTTAGTAATGTTTATCTACTATCACCTTATAACACAGGTCAACAAGGGTCAAGAAGCAGACACACTAATATGCATTCCCGAAAGATTTTGGTGCGCTGAATCCGAATCTGGCCGCAGAATTGCTCTATCACGTCAGGTTTTTGAGATATCCTAACCTAAATGTGCAAAAAACACTGTTTTTCGTCATATTTGAGGTTATGTAGTAATGC